>NC_088863.1:23092766-23164630 GCF_032884065.1 Artemia franciscana | reverse complement strand
ATTAATATATATATATATATATATATATATATATATATATATATATATATATATATCATGAAAAGAGAAATCACCAATGCAACAGCACAAACAAAAAAAAGAGACAGAAGGAGAAAAGGAAGACTGTTTTCCTAAATTAGTGATTAATATAGACCATCACTTGAATGAGGCCTTAACCCTACTCATCCATACAATCACATAGGTCAAACAGCATAGCCAAACACAATCAACCATAAAGAATAATCCATGGACAGGCAGTCATGTCGTCAATAAGTATAAGTCGTCATTTACCAAACAATAGAAAAAATAATAAAGACAAATAATTCAGACGCAACAACCCAACACAAGGGCTCATCAGGAGAATACACTGGCCTGTAGGGTTTTGCCACTTTAAATTCTCTACCGAGCCAAGTGTTGTGGCTACCACAGAATATCCATGGCATCCCCGTGTCAGGTATCACCCCCAAAATACATGCCTATGAAAAAAAACAGCAAATGTAAAACAACCAAGTAACACCAAAACAAGCTTATCCTGTTAATATATCTCTCTTTTTAGCAACAATAGGTAAACTAAATATGATAAAACTTACCAAATCAAAAGTATTAACACATTGCAAAAAAATAAAATAAAAAATTAATGAACTAAAAAATTATAGAATTCATCTTTACCATGTGGCTATTTTTAAAAAAAATTCGCTCTATTAGAAACACAATTCAAAATAAATCGCGCTGCATCATCATTTGTCGAACCTCCGAAATTAGTTGAAAATTTCTTTAAGTATTTCCAGATTATTCTTTTGATATTTATTTAAAAGTTCGTTATAATGAAAACTAATTTTTTAAATTGCCAAGTTAATTTATTTGAAGAAAAACCTCTTGATATCAATTTTTGGCTTAAGGTTTTACATCTATTTTTAAAATCAATATAATTACTATAAATCCTTACATAACGAAGTAACTGTGAGAAAAACGCAGAATATGTGATATTTGAGTGTATATTACTTTCAGGGAATGGGAAGCTAATCACTTCAAAATCAAGATCATCTGTTTTATTATACAATTTAAAGCTTAATTTATTATTATCACAAATATTAACATTTAAATCTAAGAAATGATCTTCATGACCAACGCCATGACTAGGTTCAAGAGTAAGCTCTGATAGATATATATTTTAGAAATATCAACGAAATCCTTACAATTTAAGACCAAAATATCATCTAAATATCTTTTATTATTTGACAAAACATGTTTTAAATTATTTGCATTATTCTTATCCATCATATATTTATATTCTAGTTGACTTAAAAACAAGTCAGCTATAAATGGGCTGGCATCCCCCCCCATGGGAATTCCCACGATTTGCTTGTACAAATCACCACCAAATCTTATATAAGTATTGTATAAAACAAATTCTAATAACTCAAAAATCATATCCAAGCTGTAACATCTCAAGTTAACTGTGGTATTAAAGCAATTTGTCCATATAGCTTTTTTATTATAAGTGTCTATTTTTAAGAACCTTTTACTAGATAAGAGGAAAGATTTCTTGATAACAGTTTTTAAATTATCTAACACTACATTAAGTGATAAATTAGTATACATTGTCGTAAAATCGAAAGACTCAATTCTTTTAGCTGAAACCATTGTTAAAGACTCTATCACCTGCAGTGAATTATTTTTAAAATTAGAATATATTTTATTTCTCATTCTACTAATAATTAAATTCATCCAACTTTGAAAACTCTCTTTACTTTTATTCTCTTTCTTACACCACTTATCAGTAAATAACTCAAAATCATTTTCCAAGCCATCAAGAACACTCGATGGTTTCAGATGATGAGAAAGACGGAAATTAGCCCCTTTATTCATTATAATTTGAAGATCATCTTGCTTTATTATTGACAAGTCCCCTGTTATAACATGTTTGTAAGTACGATTTACAAATGGGCCAAGTTGCTTACAATTACAAACCGGTTTCCAATTTATATCACTGTCTAATCTTTTAAGTATTAAATTATAATTAAAAATAATTTGCCCAATAGTTTTTGAAAATTTATAGGTTAGGACTGGACTATCAATATATATATATATATATATATATATATATATATATATATATATATATATATATATATATATATATATATATATATATATATATATATATATATATATATATATATATATATATATATATATATATATACTAGCTGTTGGATAGGCGCTTCGCGCCACCCCAACACTAGTTGGTGGGGGCACTTCGCCCCCCCTAAGCCCCCCCCCCGCGCGCGTAAGTCGTTACGCACCATATTAGGTACGTGCCATTGTAGTTGTGTCCCTGTGTCCCACCTATGAATATAGATTGATATTTATATGTTTTTAATTACGTAGAATTTGCTAATATACAGCATTCTTCGCTGTCCCATTGTCTGTGCATATAAATAGATTGTCAGGTTTACCGACTCTTGAACGTGCAACATATAATTGTCCATGGGAAAAACAATCCGTATTCAGATCTATACCTCATTATTGTAATGATTGCCCTTGAGCTTTGTTGATGATGATTGCTAATCGAACATTCTCTGTGTCCCCGTCGTCAGTTATATATCCCCCTGTGCACCCCGGCGTCTCCGTTGTAGTTGTGTCCCTGTGTCCCGGTCATCACTTATATTTCCTGTGTCCCGGTCGTCATTTGTGTCCCGGTATCCCAGTCTGTGATTTCTCTTTGAGTGTCCCGGTCGTTATTTATATTTCCTGTGTCCCGGTGTCCCGCTCGTTATTTGTGTCCCGGCGTCCCGGTCTGTAATTTCTCTTTGAGTGTCACGGTCGTCATTGTATTCCCTGTGTCAATTTATATTCCCTGTGTCCCGGTCGTCATTTGTGTCCCGGTGTCCCGGTCTGTAATTTCTCTTTAAGTGTCCCGGTCTGTAGTGTCATCTTATAATGACGTCATATACAAAGCCTTATATACTTATATCTTGCGAATATACAACATTCTTTGCTGTCCCATTGTCTGTGCATATAAATAGATTGTCAGGTTTACCGACCCTTGAACATTCAACATATAATTGTGCATGGAAAAAAAAATCCGTATTTAGATCTATACCTCATTATTCTAATGATTGCCCTAGAACATTCCCTGTGTCTCGGTCGTCATTTATATATCCCCCCTGTGTCCCCCGGCGTCCCCGTTTTAGTTGTGTCCCTGCGTCCCGGTCGTTATTTATATTCCCAGTGTCCCGGTCGTTATTTGTGTCCCGGTGTCCCAGTCTGTAATTTCTCTTTGATTGTCCCGGTCGTCATTTATATCCCCTGTGTCCCGGTGTACCGGTCGTCATTTGTGTAACGTTCGGTAATTTCGTCAGACGACAAACATGACGTCAGTCAACAAACAACTTCATGACGGAATGATGCTCAATCCTCATAATGACGTCAGTCGACAAACATGACGTCAGTCGACAAACAAACTTGATGTCAGTCGACAGACACACAGACAAACAACTTATTTTTATATATAGATATACTAGCTGTTGGGGTGGCACTTCGCGCCACCCCAACACCTAGTTGGTGGGGGCGCTTCGCGCCCCCCAAGCCCCCCGCGCACGCAAGTCGTTACGCGCCATTGTAGTTGTGTCCCTGTGTCCTGCATATAAATAGATTGTCAGGTTTACCAACATATAATTTTCCATGGGAAAAACAATCCGTATTCAGATCTATGCCTCATGATTCTAATGATTGCCCTTGAGCTTTGTTGAGGGTGGCTGCTAATCGAACATTCTCTGTGTCCTCGTCGTAATTTATATATCCCCCTGTGCCCCCCGGCATCCCGGTTGTAGTTGTGTCCCTGTGTCCCGGTTATTTATATTCCCTGTGTCCCGGTCGTCATTTGTGTCCCAGTGTCCCAGTGTAATTTCTCTTTGATTGTCCCGGTCGTCATTTATATTCCCTGTGTCCCGGAGTCCCGGTCGTCATTTGCGTCCCGGTGTCCCGGTCTGTATATACATTCGTTTTTGAATTGGTATATGATGAAATAAATTTTGTTTTTTTTATTTTTATTTTTATTTTTTTAGTTTTCTTTTTCTCCTTTATTTTTCAGTGTTTTCCTTTTTTAGTTTTTTTTTCTTTTTTAGTTTTTAGTTTTTTTAGTTTTTTACCTTTTTTTATTTTTTTTTAGTTTTTAAGCCTTTTATTAGTTTTTTTTTTAGTTTTTAGTTTTTTTTTCTTTTTATTTTTTTTGTAGTTTTTACCTTTTTTTAGTTTTTTTTATTTTTTTTTTCTTTTTAGTTTTTTTTTGTAGTTTTTACCTTTTTTTATTTTTTCTTGTTTTGTATTAATACTAAAGCCAAGGTTCGAACCTGAAACCTCTCGAACATAGAACCTGGAACATAACGCGTTACCAACTCAGCTACATCGGCTTGAACATTCCTTGTGTCCCTGTCGTCATTTATATATCCCCCTGTGCCCCACGGCGTCCCCGTTGTAGTTGTTTCCCTGTGTCCCGGTCGTCATTTGTGTCCTCATGTCCCAGTCTGTAATTTCTCTTTGAGTGTCGCGGTCGTCATTTATATTCCCTGTGTCCCGGTCGTCATTTTTGTCCCGGTCGTCATTTGTGTTCCGGTGTCTCGGTCTGTAATTTCTCTTTGAGTTTCCTGGTCGTCATTTATATTCCCTGTGTCCCGGTCGTCATTTGTGTCCCGGTGCTTTGTTGATGGTGATTGCTAATCGAACATTCCTTGTGCCCCGGTCGCTTTCTCTTTGAGTGTCCCGGTCGTCATTTATATTCCCTATGTCCCCGTGTCCCGGTCGTCATTTGTGTCCCGATGTCCCGGTCTGTAATTTCATCAGTCGACAAACAAGACGTAAGTCGACACAAAAACATGACGTCACTAGACAAACACACAGACAAGTTATTTTTATATATATACTAGCTGTTGGGGTGGCGCTTCACGCCACCCCAACACCTAGTTGGTGGGGGTACTTCGCGCCCTCCAAGCCCCCCGCGCGCGCAAGTCGTTACGCGCCCTATTAGTTACGCGCCATTGTAGTTGTGTCCCTGTGTACCACCTATGAATATAGATAGATTTATATATGTGTTTTGAACTACGTAAAACTTGCGAATATACAGCATTCTTGGTTTTCCCATTGTCTGTGCATATACAAAGCCTTATGTACTTATAATGACGTCATATGCAAACGCCCCCCAGCCCCCCACGGGCGTATGTATATATATAGTATGTATATATAGTATAGTATGTATATATATTCGCAGTAAAACTTGCGAATATACAACATTCTTCGATGTCCCATTGTCTGTGCATATAAATAGATTGTCAGGTTTACCGACTCTTGAACATGCAACATAAAATTGTCCATGGGAAAAACAATCCGTATTCAGATCTATACCTGATTATTTTAATGATTGCCCATGAGCTTTGTTGATGGTAATGGCTAATCGAACATTCCCTGTGTCCCCATCGTCATTTATATATCTTCCTGTGCCCCCGGCATCCCCCTTGTAGTTGTGTCCCTGTGTCCCGGTCTTCATTTATATTCCCAGTATCCCGATCGTCATTTGTGTCCCAGTGTCCTAGTCTGTAATTTCTCTTTGAGCGTCCCAGTCGTCATTTATATTCCATGTGTCCCGGTGTCATGGTCGTCATTTGTGTCCCGGAGTCCCAGTCTGTAACTTATCTTTGAGTGTCCCGTTCGTCATTTATATCTCCCGGTCGTTATTTCTATCCCAGTGTCCCAGTCTGTAATTTTTTTTGAGTGCTCCCAGTCGTCATTTATATTCCCTGTGTCCCAGTTTTTAGTTTTCTTTTTCTCCTTTATTTTTCAGTTTTTTTCCTTTTTTCTTTTTTTTCTTTTTCAGTTTTTAGTTTTTTTAGTTTTTTTATTAGTTTTTGTTTTTTTCTTTTTAGTTTTTTTGTAGTTTTTACCTTTTTTTAGTTTTTTTTTGTTTTTTTTTTCTTTTTTAGTTTTTAGTCTTTTACCTTTTTTTTAGTATTTTAGCTTTTTTTTAGCTTTTTTTAGTATTTTGTTTTTAGTTTTTTTTGTAGTTTTTCCTCGGCACGCTTTCTTTTCTTACTTTCTCTATCAGTCGTAAGTTTTTTGGCATAGACTCTTTGAGCAGCTTCCTCGGCTGTTGCCATTGTAGGTTCTTCAGTCATTTTACAATTAAACATTTTTCCATCTACGATCTTCTTACAATTAAAAATTTTTCTTTGAAAATTTTTCTTAAATACCTTTAATGACGTCATCGTAATAACAAACATGACGACAACTAACTTCATGACGACCTGATGACATGACGTCACTCGACACACACACAGACAAACAACTTATTTATATATAGATACTAGCTGTTGGGGTGGCGCTTCGCGCCACCCCAACACCTTGTTGGTGGGGCGCTTCGCGCCCCCCCAAGCCCCCCGCGCGCGTAAGTCGTTACGCGCCATATTAGTTACGCGCCATCGTAGTTGTGTCCTTGTGTCCCACCTGTGAATAGATATATATATATATATATATATATATATATATATATATATATATATATATATATATATATATATATATATATATATATATATATATATATATATATATATATATATATATATATATATATATATATATATATATATATATTTAACTACGTAAAACGTGCGAACATACAACATTCTTCGCTGTCCCATTGTCTGTGCATATAAATAGATTGTCAGGTTTACTGACTCTTGAACATGCAACATATAATTGTCCGTGGGAAAAACAATCCGTATTCAGATCTATACCTCATTATTCTAATGATGTGTCCCTGTGTCCCGGTCGTCATTTATATTCCCTGTATCCCGGTCGTCATTTGTGTCCCGGTGTCCCAGTTTGTAATTTCTCTTTGAGTGTCCCGGTCGTAATTTATATTCCCTGTGTCCCGGTCGTCATTTGTGTTCCGGTGTCCCGGTCTGTAATTTCTATTCGAACAATCCCTGTGTCCCGGTCGTCATTTATATATCCCGCCTGTGCCCCCGGCGTGCTCGTTGTAGTTGTGTCCCGGTCGTCATTTATATTCCCTGTGTCCTGGTCGTGATTTGTGTCCGGCTGTCCCAGTCTGTAATTTCTCTTTGAGGTTCCCGGTCGTCATTTGTGTCCCGGTGTCCCGGTCTGTAATTTCTATTCGAACAATTCCTGTGTCCAGGTCGTCATTTATATATCCCGCCTGTGCCCCCGGCGTCCCCGTTGTAGTTGTGTCCCTGTGTTCCGGTCGTCATTTATATTCCCTGTGTCCTGGTCGTGATTTGTGTCCAGGTGTCCCAGTTTGTAATTTCTCTTTGAGGTTCCCGGTCGTCATTTATATTCCCTGTGTCCAGGTCGTCATTTTTGTCCCGGTGTCCCGGTATGTAATTTCATCAGTTGACAAACATGACGTCAATCGTTGTCATTTATATTCCCTGTGTCCCGGTCGTCATTTGTGTCCCGGTGCTTTGTTGATGGTGATTGCTAATCGAACATTCCTTGTGTCCCGGTCGCTTTCTCTTTGAGTGTCCCGGTCGTCATTTATATTCCCTATGTCCCGGTCGTCATTTGTGTCCCGATGTCCCGGTCTGTAATTTCGTCAGTCGAAAACATGACGTCAGTCGACACAGAAACATGACGTCACCTGACAGACAGACACACAGACAGACAACTTATTTTTATATATATAGAAGATATATATATCTTCTATCTATCTGTCTATGTATATAAAAATAAGTTGTCTGTGGATATGTCTGTCAGGTGACGTCATGTTTGTGTGTTGACTGACGTCATGAAGTTAGTTGTCGTCATTTTTGTTATGACGGTGACGTCACTAAAGATATTTAAGACATGCGTTCACGTAGAAATCTATTAATGTTTAACTTTAAAATGACTGATGAACTTACAATGGCAACAGCCGAGGAAGATGCTCAAAGAGTCTATGCCAAAAAACTTGCTGCTGATAGAGAAAGTCAGAAAAGAAAGCGTGCCGAGGAATCAAAAGAACAGCAAGGAAACAGGATTGAGGCTGATAGAGAAAGAAAGAACAGAAAGCCTGCCGAGGAACTTCCAGAGCAACGCGAAAGCAGACTTGCTGCTAAAAGAGAAAGTGAAAAAAGAAGGCGTGCCGAGGAACTACCAGAGCACCATGAAACCAGACTTGCTGCTAAAAGAGAAAGTGAAAAAAGAAGGCGTGCCGAGGAATCACAAGAACAGCAAGAAATCAGGCTTGCTGCTGATAGAGAAAGTAAGAAAAGAAAGCGTGCCGAGGAGTCAGAGAAACCTGAAAGTTAGCGCCTGGCATTCAGGTACAGCCCAGTCGATGATTATAGCTTGAGTAGAAGTGTTTCAATCAGGACTATGTCTAAAATTTTTCCCTATTGCAAGGCCTTGAAATTCAATGGTGAAACAATGGGAATGTGTTGCGCCTCAGGAAAAGTTAAACTTCCTCTATTGGCTGCACCACCAGAGCCATTGAAGACTTTTCTTACTGGAACTACGTCAGAATCTAAGCGTTTTTTGTCACAAATCAGAAAATATAACTCATGTTTCCAAATGACGTCGTTTGGAGCCCAAATCGAAAATCCAGATCAATTTATGTCTACTTATGTCTATGGCAAATTTATCATAGAGCAGGGTCCCTTCTACCTTTCTCAGGCGAGAATCATAAATTTTTACAATTGTATTTCGTCAGTGATAGAAATTCTGAATTGAATGCACGTTGCGAAATTTCTCCCAACGTTGAAAGGACAATCGTTTCCCAATTGCAACATCTTTTCCACGAAAATAATAATTTAGTGCGTCTGTTCAAAACAGCCATCCATTTGATGCCTACTGATACGCATAAAATTGTTATTTCCGCTGACAAAACGCCTCCTCTCCAACATGTGTGTAGATACAATGCTCCAACTATCGACGAAGTGGCAATCGTTATGGTCGGTGATCAGTTTTTACCTCAAGATATTATTCTTCATAAGCGAAACGCTCAGTTGTTAAGAATTGCTGAAACTCATCGATGCTACGATGCCCTACAATATCCTATCATATTTTGGGATGGAACCGACGGCTATCACTTTAATATTAAATTGATGAATCCAGCCACTAACAAAGAAATGAATAAGAAATGCAGTGCAATGCATTATTATTCCTATAGACTAATGATTCGGCAGGATGAAGAAAATTATATTTTTAAATGCCGTGAATTGTTTCACCAATTCGTCATTGATATGTATGCTAAAATTGAATCAGAACGTTTGCTATATATCCGCCTTACGCTTCTATATTTTCCCAGGCTTCATGAAAAAGTTGATGAGTTAAGACAAGTCTAATTCTGTCTTATCTTAATAAAGGTTCTGAATAGAATATAATCTGATAATAATAGCTAAATAATCTTCTTTTTGACCCGCTAAGGGAACAAAAGCGGGGTATAAACAAAGGACCTTAGACCTCCCTTAGATCCTCCTGAGCCATCGGTGGCGCATAAGGCGTCGACAAGGTCTCTCCATTCATCATGAAGCTGTGCGGCTGCAGTGATATCTTCCCATTGGGGAGTGAGGGAAATTTTTCCCTTTTTTAGGTCCCGATCATACTGCCTCCGCAGTGTGCGTTTCGGTCGGCCTCATCTTCGTCTTCCTTCAGGCTGCCATTGATACATTCTTGAGGGCAGTCTGTCTTCGGGCATGCGTAGAATATGACCCAAATATGTCCATCTTCGTTTCTTCAAAACTTCGGTCACTATGGGCTGGTTTGTTTTCAGCCGGATTTCCCTATTGATAATTTTCTGATGCCAACTGATTTTGAGGATCCTTCGAAGGCAAATGTTTTCGAATCCAAGGATACGTTTCTCAAGTTGTTGGTTGAGTTTCCAACATTGACTGGCGTACATCAATATAGACAACACATTGCTGTTGAACAGACGCAATTTTAAACGAAATGAGTATTTTTTGCTTCTCCAAATTAGTGTTAGTCTGTTGAAGGCGCTTGATGCTTGTCCAATCCTTCTCTTGATTTCAAATGTTACATCGCCAGTATTTTCGATCCAGCTTCCTAAGTATTTAAATTCTTGCACCTGTTCAACAGATTTATCGGAGCATTGAAGAGTTAGGGGGGAGCCAGATATGGACATACTCTTTGATTTATCGACGTTGATCGACAATCCGACCTCTCGAACTTTTTCTGAGATTTCATCAAATAGCAGCTGTAATCGATCTTTGGCGTCTTCAAGTTGTACTACATCATCTACAAAGTCAAGATCTGCGAGTTGTTTGTTGTTGACGTTTACTCCATAGCCCGTAGACTGTTTGAGTACGTAGTCCATAACTATTGTAAATAAAAGTTGTGATAATACACATCCTTGCTTGACACCAGTCATGATTTTGAAGTATCTTGTAATTCCGTTTCCTGTTCGAACACAGCATTCTGTTTCTTTGTACAGGGTGATAATCAGTTCTACTATCTCGGGGGTTATTCCATAGTATTTAAGGATTTTCCATAAGATTTCTCGGTCAACAGAGTCAAAGGCCTTTTCTAGGTCAATGAAAAGAAGATATAGCTTTTTATTCCATTCCTTTGAGTCGTCAACCAGCATTCTCAGTGTGAAAATTGGGTCTGCACATGATCTTCCAGGTCAGAAGCCATGTTGTTCATCACGAAGATATTGGTGAGGCAAAGAAAAAGGTAAAATAGAATAGAAAATAAGTAAAAAGGCTTTTTTTATGCCCAGGGGAAGGATCTTGGCTCAAAATTTGGTTCACGGTATTAGTCTTTTTTCGCAAGTCGTCTTTCTTCTCTAAGCGGTTGGCGGCATTAAAAATCATAGTGTCTTACATCATCATCAAAATTTACTTCAGATACATTAAAAAGGAGGAAAAATGCGGTTCATAATCAATGATCTTCTTCATCTTCGCTTTTGGATTTGACTTCTTGACAAGGGTCAAGGTGGCCACGTACAGGCTCTCAGAATTGTGGAGCTTGATCTGATTGTCTGTAGGGTAATATTTGTAGCAAACTGTATCTTTTGTTTTGGTCGCGGTTTCGTGACCAGCACGGCTTTAATATTTTCTTTCTTCAACCTATTCCGCTTTTTTGTCTTGACATCATTGATCCAAGAAAAAATTCTTTCTGAGTCTGCGTTCGAAGGCGATAGGGAGAACACCCTCTCAGCGAGTTCTGCCAGATCTGGAAAAACTCTTTCGTCGGTAAAGTTCATAATTTCGGTCGGTAAATTTCAGATAGCCATTCACTCAAAGTAACACAAGTTTGAAGAACTGGCTGACAGCCATCCAGAGATTGCCAAAACGGAAATGTTTCCTTAGTGGTACTGAGAATGCTTTAAGCTAGCCTTTGTCTTTGGGGAAAGGCTTGCATTTCATGAAGTTTCTACCAAAAACTAGAATCCTTAACTGTAACTAGCCACCAGTGATAGATTTTGGTAGATTAGAAAACAATATCCGATCAGCATAAGCTTTTCACAAAATCTTTTGGAGTTTCGGCGATAGTTAGGTGTCTAGCTGGTGTCAGCTGGTGTATAGTAGCTATCAGCCAGTTTTTGAACCATGAACCATTGCTTATGGTTGAAAGGACTAGGCCTAATTGCAAGGCAAAATTCTCTCACCGTTCACCACCAACAACAAGAACATGAAACCCCTCTAAATCTCAAAATTTCATCAAACAATCATCCTCACCAATCCAATCCAAGTAATCACCACATGTCTTTAAATTCAAATATCTCGCGTGTGCTTTTCTTTGCCATAGACCATAGACAATAGAATCAGAACAGAAAAATACCAGATGGTTCGTAGTCTGTCGCTGTGCCGAAAATTTTACTTTAGTTTGGTCGGAAAATTCGATAAGCCTTTGGTGTTCGTTTTATTGATGTGACGTTATGAGTTGCTCTACATCGTCTTAGACTATCTTAAAATTATGCTATCATAAGGAGGATTTTGCTTGGATGCTTTTGGTTCTTAGTTATGCTACGTCCCACATAATTATCCTACATTTGGCAACACTGTGTAAGGGTAAAAGGTTTTATTTGCAGTACTGCCAAGTTTTGGCTTACGGAAAATATACCAATGCGACTTGCACGGGAAACCATTTACTTGATAATAAGAGGCAATAATTTAAAAAAGCAAAATACTATTACTGCTGATAGAAAATGAGTCCAGCATCAAGCCAACTGGGGCAAATACAGCTATACAAACTTTTCCTCCATCTCAAATTTTCAACAAGTTCCGAAAATTGTAGGGAGGTATGTGGACTAACAACAAGTCCATACACCTCTTCAGAAAAACTGATCTTCATCAGAAAAACTAGTCATTGGAGGTACTATTCTCCTCCAGTCAGCAAATAATGAATACATACAATTATGTAGAGTAATACACTGTTATTGATTGTGGGAATTGCAAGTACCTGAGCTACCCGTCCCCAGCAATTTAAGTCCTCTAGGCTGGTCGGTACCAATACGGCTCTTCTTACTCATTCCCGCTCTCTTCTGTACAATCGAAAACTATAGACAAATCATTTTTAAAATTAAATTTTAAAATTAACTTCTTCAGGCTTTAATTGTTACTAAACAATATTTCTCTTCTTTAAGATATAGTTGATGCTTTAAATATCTTACGATCAATATCCCAGGATATTTTAGAATCCAGGATAGCTGTATAAGCATTTGGAATCTTCGCTAAGGAGCAGAAACGCTATGGAGCAATAGTCTCCTCATCCTTAGCCTGGCAATCAAATAATACATGCTGGATTGTTTCATCTACTGAAAAGCAGACTCGGCATAAAGGGGAATGATGTAACTTCCAATTAAATAACAAGCTATTTAGAAGTAGGGCACCTGATTTCAGCCGGTAATATAGCACCGTATTTAATCTTGTATGAAATGAGATAAAATTAATTTACTGTGATTAACATTGGATCTTATCCTGGTAATAGCTTGTGAATTGAGGTCAGACTAGGAATTAACGCAGAAGCCTTCTAACGAAACCTCTCACGAAATGAGCCTTTCATGAAATGAGCCAAATTAAAAATTATAGATGATCATCCAAAATCACGCACAGTCCATTCTAGGAAAATAAAAAAAATACATTCAAAAATAACTTAATAACCACTGTCCTGACATCAGTTCTAGCCATTGAGGGTTTTATAGAATACCCTAGACAATTGTTCTTAGAATTTTTTGGCATGGAATTTGATAAAGCATCAAAACTAACAATATAAGAACAAAAAAATCTGCTTAAATAACATGCCTAAGAAAAGATAGAGAAATTGAAATACCGTGGCTAGGGTATACTGTTTATATTGTCTTTTTAGTGTATAAGGTATTTTCGGCAGCGTACTGTCGTACCACCAGTTTCATTGACTGGTCCGTCAATATTTAACTTTATATTTAAGTAAAGCCCCTCTGAAAGAGTACGTAAAATAGTGTACAAAATTCTCAACGGGAGTTAGGCAAAAAGAAAATTGAAACTGAGTTTACGGGATCATTTGATTCTGTAATTTATAGTCTTTTTTCCTGAAGAGCCGTTACATTTTCTAAAAACTTCCCAAATCCCTTGCGCACAAGTGGTATTTTAACTCAGTTGAATAAGACTGCTCTGACTGGCCGTTTAGAATTTATCGAGGTTCTAAGTTCCAAAAATTAGAAATTTGAAACCTCTTTTTATAAGTATGGAATGTTTCGAAAGGACATCAAACATGACACTCTTCAAACATTAGGTAAAATATTAACAAGCTTGAAACTTGAGTAGGGTGCTTATGGGCCATTCAAATACCAAGAAAATAGATGTATTAAAGTAGACACCTCTAACACTCAATTAGAAACGTGAATTTTGTGAGAGAGTTTTCTTTCTTTTTCCAATAAGTTTAAAAGCGACTATAATTGTTCTCAAAGGGCTAAACTAACATCGAACAATAGAGATGAATCGCCTTCTCCTTTTCAACTTATATATTCAACTCAAAGCACCACACTCATTATTTGACATCGCAATCATCACTTGGAAGGATATTGACTTTCTTGAAAGATTCATCAATCCATGTGAAAGTATAGAATAAAAGCACTTTTGTATGGAATTGTTTAATGCCAGCAATAAATTTCCACGTGAATGCTTTTGGTGTTCCTGTGCATTCAAATAGTAGTAGGTTTAACGAAAATTTGCTAGTGTATCATTATTTTATCATGATGATATCATGCGGGGGTGTCAACCTTAGAGGCAGTATTATTTTATCTTTGGACCATTTTGAGCAAAACCACTATCTCATCTTTCAATTAGATGCGTTTGGTGAAAAGAGGGGAAGGCTGGAGAGGGGGAGGCTAAATGCCCTCCATCACTTTTGACTCTCAAAAGGGAACTAGAACTTACAATTTTCAGCAAAATGAACCTCTTCTGAAGTTAAACAGCCACCCATTCTATAAAAACCTTATATGCAACCAGGGCATATCTTACAACTCTTGCCCTGAAAGTTGTGGGGGTGGAGGAGTCTTCCTCAAAGACATAATTTCCGGACGCTTCAACTACAATGAGGCGAATTTCCGTCTCCAAATTTTGGTTAAATATACATTTTTTGAATACACTTTTGATAATACATTATCAGGGCTTTTAAATACACATGTATACAAATGTAAAAAAAAATGTGACTATCAGGCTACCATTTTATGTTCTTTAGAGGTAGGGAGTATTCTTCAGATTTTTCTCAGCTTATTAATTCAGTTGCACGGAAATTACCTCTAATAACCCCGCCCCCCCTGCAGAAATCTTTGGATTTTTATGATTTTGCATTTTATGATCATGATTTCATGATCAAGTCATTAAATATAACCCTTTTAACAATAACCCCTTTTAAAGGCAAGTTTGGACACAAGTTTATAATATATTTTTGAAAAGAACAAGGATCAAGGTCAGCACTCTGTAGCTGTTCGGGTTGTAGCGGTAGCTAGCAACCTAGTAATATACAATCACGTCCCATATTAAAAAAAAATAGCCCATCAAACAGTTCGTGGTAACGAATCCGGAGGTAACGGGGTAAAGGGTAAAGGGGCTGTTTCCCTCTCTACAACGCCCTGCTCTTTACGCTAAAGTTTGAATCTTCCTCTCAACTCTACTTTTTAAAACAGTAAAAACTTTTGCGTAAAGAGCAGGGCGATGAAGAGGGAAACAGCCCCTTTAATATACGGGGTAATTTCTGCTCGTTTTAAGTTTTAAAGTCCCTCCTTACTTTCAGTTAAAAAAATTTGTTTTTTTATTTAATAGCTCCTAAAACTAGAGTCAGATCAAAACAAGGAAGTGCACTATTAATACCACACTGCTCATTACCTCTACATAGGAAACTAACAATTTATTGGCTGGAATAACAAGGAAAGTATATTGATTTGAAAATCAAGAAAAGTGGCTATAAACCACGGTATTCTGAATCGAGGCCATTTTTCTTCTTTTGTTTCTTTTTTCTCAGATAGCGGGACAATGGTTCGTTTTGAAGGAATTTGATGGGCTGAAAAACATTTGTAGTTAAAACAACCAATTTCCAAATTATAAATAATTTTCTCTGAAAAACTGCATTTTTCTAAAGCACTGTTGTAGTTTTTGTTATTAAAACATCATGAAATTGTCACCTCTGAATGCTTTTGTAAGTAATCAAACAGTTTGTGGTAACGAACTGTAGTAAGGAGTGACCCGGCTCAATAGTAAACAAAACTCTGAAAAACAGAATTTTGATGCTAAAAGATACATCAAAAGAATCAAATTTTTATGCTGATTCTAAATATATAAGTTTCATCAAATTTAATCTATGTCATCAAAAGTTACGAGCCTGAGAAAATTTGCCTTATTTTGGAAAATAGGGGGAAACACCCCCTAAAAGTCTAAAAATCTTAATGAAAATCAATCAATCGCATTTAGCGTATCAGAGAATCCTATAGCGAAAATTTCAAGCTCCTATCTACAAAAATGTGGAATTTCGTATTTTTTGCAAGAAGACAGTCACGGTTGCGTGTTTATTTGTTTTTTTTTTCAGGGGTCATCGTATCGACCAAATGGTCCTAGAATCTCGCAAGAGGGCTCATTCTAACGGAAATGAAAAGTTCCAGTGCCCTTTTTAAGTGACCAAAAAAATTTGAGGGCACCTAGGCCCCTTCCCACGCTCATTTTTTCCCAAAGTCAACGGATCAAAATTTTGAGATAATCATTTTGTTCCACATAGTCGAAAACCATAATAACTATGTCTTTGGAATGACTCACTCCCCAAAACTCCTTGGGGGAGGGGCCGCAAGTTACAAACTTTGTCCAGTGTTTACATACAGTAATGGTTATTGGAAAGTGTACAGACGCTTTCAGGGGGATTTTTTTTGGTTTGGGGGTGGGGTTAAGGAGAGGAGGCTATGCGGGAGGATCTTACCTTGGAGGAACATGTCATGGGAGAAGAGAAATTCAATGGAAAGGGCGCGGGATTTTCTAGCATTAATATAAAAAAACAATGAAAAAAAAACTTGAAAAAGTTTTTTCAACTGAAAGTCCAGAGTAGCATTAAAACTTAAAACGAACAGAGACTCAAAATTTGGAGATGGCAATTTGCCTCATTGTAGTTGAAGAGTTCGGAAATTATTTCTTTGAGGAAGACACCCCCACAACTCTCAGGGCAAGGGTAGTAAGTTATGCCCTGGGTGCATATAAGGTTCTTATAGAAAGGGTGGCTGTTTAACCTTAGAAAAGGTTCATTTGGCTAAAAATTGTAAGTTCTAGTTCCCTTTTAAGAGTCAAAAGTGATGGAGGGTTTTTACCCCCCTCCCCCTCCAAGCCAGCCTCTTTTTTCACCAATCGCATCTTATTGAAAGATGAGAAAGTGGTTTTGTTAAAAAAGTGCCCAAAGAATAAATAATAATACCTCTAAGGCTGACACCCCCACGCTCTGGGGGTAAAGTTGTAAATTATGTCATGAGAGCATGTATGGCTTTTATGGAATTGGCGGTCTTGTAAATTTCATAATGGGCTCATTTGATTTGAAATTGGAAGTTGTAGTTTTCTTTTTAAGAGTCAAAGTTATTGGAGAACAACTAGCCCCCCCCCCACCTCTTCCATGCTTATCATCACGGTTAACACCTCCAATCAAAATTAGATGACAACAATTTTGTTCATCATAGTTGAATAGTCCAGAAATTATTTATGAGAGGAAGACACCCTCACAGTTAAGTCAAGACTGAACTTTTCTTGGCTGACATTTCTGTTAAGAGGTAACGATGCCTAGGCTATTTAAAGAAAGTGGATTTTTTAACCGAGAACTTTTATTGTAAGTGTGTTATTGTTTATTATTTTCTTTACTGAAGACGGCCCTTAGATATAGGGCCGAAATATTCAAATAGATTTTGTTCGTTCACCGTTTCGGAAAAAACCCTCATTATTCTCTTTTCCGTATTTATATTATGTAAAGGCAGTGTGGTCTTCGTCATTATTTACTTCACGCCTATTTTCTTGGTATTTGAATGGTCCATAAACACCCTACTCAAGTTTCAAGTTTGTCAATATTATACCTAATGTTTGGAGGGTGTCATATTTGATGTCCTTTCGAAAAAATTCCATACGTATAAAAAGAGGTTTTAAATTTCTAGTTGTTGGGACTTGGAACACCCATAAAGTTTAAACAGCTAGTCAGCGTAGTACAGTTTTCGACCAAGTTAAAATATTATTTGCACGCGAGGAATTCTAATGAGTGAAACTCACCAGAATTTAGAGAAATCTTAGAACAGCATAAGGATGATATCAACATTCTAAATTCTAAATTCTAATTTTGCTTCTGTTTCTTTTAATTCTACTTTAAGCAGACATGTGTTTGAAAGTCCTTGCCACAAAATACTCTTTGAAGAAACTGCCCTTATTAGCAATGAACAAGGCATAGGGCAAGTAGTTCAAGAAGCAATTGAAATAAGAATTAAGATTAATAATAATATTTCCTTAAATAGGGGCTTAGGAGAATATTCAGAAGATGCTCAACGCACAAATTTAATTAAAAACGATCTTACAGAATATTATAAGAAACCAATAGATATTAACCAAGAACCTGTCGCAAATACACCTATGAGATCAGCTGCCAAAAATCACAAAAAAAACAAAATCTCGAACGGTGGTTGTGAACTTCTTTTTTGCTTCACATTCTTTGTGAAGCTTGTTTCTTTTTGCGTACTTTTTTGGATGCTTCACCCTTTGAAAATAAAGTTACTTTTTCAAGTGAGTTGAAATATCACTTCGGCAAGAGGAACTTGGAACTCGTCAGAAACAGTTTTTTTCGTTTAAATAAGCTCTGAAAAAATCGTGTTTTATGACGCTGGTTGTAATTTTTTCATTGTTTCTGGAGTTTAGCTCCTTTTATATAGTTTTTTAAAAGGGTTTCACCGTTGGGAGTGAAGTAATGGGGATTTTTTGTTTGGTTAGTCCTGACTACTTAGGATGGAAAATTTTCTATCGACAATTTAATTCTGCATTGTATGTTATTTTACATAAATTCATTTTACGTAAATGTGTTTTAGTTTTTAGTGCATACATGGATGAACGGTAGGAAGAAATCAGAAGTAAATAAAGCAATGTATTTCTTCACTCAAATGGGAACTTTATTGGTGCAAGCCTTGTTTCAGAAATGATACTCTTTAGAAGTGTTTTGTTTTTCGGAATTTTTTTTTAAGTTTGCATTGTTGTTAGTTCTTTGGTCCATAAAAGTTGTATCTTAAGTAGCTGTGCCATATGGTTACTACCCAGCTAAAATTTAAAAATTTCCCTCACCAAGTGTTAATGTAGGGCCTTTCTTACCATCTCATCCTCGCTTTGCCCATTTTCGTTCATTTGTGTGTTTTTTTTTAAGTTTTATATACATGCGTTATCGCTTTTGGAACCTCAATAAACTTACGGAATATACTAATTAAATATCATATTATTTGTGTAAGGGTGTAAGCTTATAGTTAATTACATAGCGTAATTTGTAGTTATTCATAATTGATTGCTTCAACTTAGAAGGGAACGTGACTAGTGCTTTGAGCTAGTGAAAACTGTCCTAAGGCCACCAGTAAATGAGGAATGACTGGGGGACGCTATCCTGTTGAACTGATTTGTTGAACCTGTACAATTTTTCCTAAAGATGTCAAAAATTTAAATTCTCAAAGATGTAAAACCTCTGTCCCGATACTTACCCGTTGAGAACTGAAATTTTTTTTGAACTTCCATTTAAAATTTGACACATTCACATTTTTAAATGCTTGAAGCTTAAAATATTTAACCTTGTGTTGTTTAAAAATACAAAAAGTGGTGACAAGTCACCACACTCTAGAGTACATAATAAATGAGAAAATCAAATTTGATAGTATTGAATCGAAGAACACACGTAAATCATACCTTACACTTTTCTAAGCTGCATTTCGGCTTTTAAATCGTATACAAAAACATCAATACTAGTCGAAAAGAAATCAGTTCGGTTTCTGTTGGATAGGATTCAACCCAATTTAAAAGCATTAGAAGCTGAATCTTGTTTTTAGTGAGTTTTGATTACTAATGAGCCTTTGAGCACTTCAATTTAAATTAAATGGTAAATAAATAAAGCCAACTTCCAGTTTCATCCTCAGTAAGAATGCCGAAGCCTAGCCATTGAAGTTCGAGAGGTCCTCCCCTTCTATACAAAGTGGCTAAAAAAGAAAAGACATATGGTGCTTCATTTTGGCAGGACTATCCTACCCCTGATATTTTAGATTTTTCATATTTTGGATGATTGACCAATGCGACCAAAATAATCGTGCTTATCTATTAGGCAGTACATACTAAAAGATTAGTATGTACTGTTATTAGTATGTTTCTGTTGGATAGGATTCAACCCAATTTAAAAGCATTGTTTTTAGTGAGTTTTGATTACTAATGAGCCTTTGAGCACTTCAATTTAAATTAAATGGTAAATAAATAAAGCCAACTTCCAGTTTCATCCTCAGTAAGAATGCCAAAGCCTAGCCATTGAAGTTCGAGAGGTCCTCCCCTTCTATACAAAGTGGCTAAAAAAGAAAAGACATATGGTGCTTCATTTTGGCAGGACTATCCTACCCCTGATATTTTAGATTTTTCATATTTTGGATGATTGACCAATGCGACCAAAATAATCGTGCTTATCTATTAGGCAGTACATACTAAAAGATTAGTATGTACTGTTATTAGTATGTTTCTGTTGGATAGGATTCAACCCAATTTAAAAGCATTGGAAGCTGAATCTTCTTTTTAGTGAGTTTTGATTACTAATGAGCCTTTGAGCACTTCAATTTAAATTAAATGGTAAATAAATAAAGCCAACTTCCAGTTTCATCCTCAGTAAGAATGCCAAAGCCTAGCCATTGAAGTTCGAGAGGTCCTCCCCTTCTATACAAAGTGGCTAAAAAAGAAAAGACATATGGTGCTTCATTTTGGCAGGACTATCCTACCCCTGATATTTTAGATTTTTCATATTTTGGATGATTGACCAATGCGACCAAAATAATCGTGCTTATCTATTAGGCAGTACATACTAAAAGATTAGTATGTACTGTTATTAGTATGTTTCTGTTGGATAGGATTCAACCCAATTTAAAAGCATTGCTTTTAGCGAGTTTTGATTACTAATGAGCCTTTGAGCACTTCAATTTAAATTAAATGGTAAATAAATAAAGCCAACTTCCAGTTTCATCCTCAGTAAGAATGCCAAAGCCTAGTCATTGAAGTTCGAGAGGTCCTCCCCTTCTATACAAAGGGGCTAAAAAAGAAAAGACATATGGTGCTTCATTTTGGCAGCACTATCCTGCCCCTGATATTTTAGATTTTTCATATTTTGGATGATTGACCAATGCGACCAAAATAATCGTGCTTATCTATTAGGCAGTACATACTAAAAGATTAGTATGTACTGTTATTAGTATGTTTCTGTTGGATAGGATTCAACCCAATTTAAAAGCATTAGAAGCTGAATCTTGTTTTTAGTGAGTTTTGATTACTAATGAGCCTTTGAGCACTTCAATTTAAATTAAATGGTAAATAAATAAAGCCAACTTCCAGTTTCATCCTCAGTAAGAATGCCAAAGCCTAGTCATTGAAGTTCGAGAGGTCCTCCCCTTCTATACAAAGGGGCTAAAAAAGAAAAGACATATGGTGCTTCATTTTGGCAGCACTATCCTGCCCCTGATATTTTAGATTTTTCATATTTTGGATGATTGACCAATGCGACCAAAATAATCGTGCTTATCTGTTAGGCAGTACATACTAAAAGATTTAGATAAACAGGTACGGGGTTGAAATAACTGAGACGCTTGGGATATAGCTAGGATATACATAATTTTGGCTGTGTGTTTGGGCATTGGGGAAAGTTAAGCATAGCGGGGCTGCATGTAAAATGTAACCGAACCTAGCTAAAATACCAACTAAATGTTTATTGAAACATAGTTACAATGTAGTTTTTCACAGAGCCAGAGCTCAAATACTTCATTTTTCAGAGGAGGGGTGGTGGTAAAGTTTTTCATAAATATTAAAAAAAAATTTCAGTTTTAGGGAGATTGGCAAAATGTGGAACAAATTTTGAAATAAATAAAATATACGAGCTCCTAACCTCCCACTCTGAAAATAAAACTTTTTGAGCCCCGCTTACCTTATATAGTTCATAAGGTGGGCATCTCCTCTCTCCTTCATCGTGAAATATAAAATTTCCTACAATGTTTCTATTAATATCCTTTGTTTTGACTATTCTTATGTTTTTTATTAAGTTTATTCCGCTTCTTGAAATGTGCCCCCTTCCCCAAATGACGCTGTCTATGATCTTTATTTCGTGACCCTTAATCCAAGAAGTCCAACTGGGCAGGAGCACCCCACTGGTAGAGTCGGCCGCGGTGTATCGCCTGTTTTTGGTGCGGCTTCGAGGATTAATAAGAAGCCAATGAAAAAACTGTTTTTCAGAATCAAGTTATTTCTAGGAAAGTTCGTCGTAATAGCTGTGAGGTAAAACTTATTTTCTTGTGTAGGAATGTATACCATGAGTCAGGGTTATATTAAACAAAAGGGTAACCTTTTATGGCTATATAAATCATTATGCTAGAGTGAAAAGTATAGATAAGATTAAAGAATTTTTTTAAGTGGTTAACTATTTTGCCCTTTCGCATAAGCGTAGTTCATTTTCAGTCTTATATATAGTAAAAACAAAAGAGAAAAAGTACAAATGTAATTCATATAATTAATACATAGAATCTACCTGGCAAAACTAGATGTCATTAGGTGGCATATGGTGCGGGATGGCGTCTTTTTAGATATATAAGTGATTGTTAGCATTTTTTCCCAGAAATAAAAAGAATGCGGTAGTTAAAATAAGTGGTTAAAAATACCTTGGAAAGGTGTGCTATTTTCTTTATGTCAAAGTACCCTGAATTAGAAAATTCAAAATTGTCAGCGTATGTCAAATTTTGAGACTAGGGTAAGTTCTAATTAAGAATGAGTAATTGTCGTATAAGAATTTTATTTTGCCATTATGTTTGCCCCCTAGGGAACAAACCACTGTTCTTTTGTATTTTACATATCTTCAGTTGATCCGTTTCAGTCAGCTATACTTCAAAGTACCAGAGCAAAACATTCAGATGACGTATTGCACTAGATCAGTCGCTCTGCCTTTTTGGCTCAATAGAGCTGCCGAATTCATCGGCAATTTCAAGGCGCTGATGGAGTCCGTCGCTTCACATCGTGTTGGTGGAAACTAATTTTAATCTCCTTATTTTAACTATAGACTCAAGTAGATACACATTGGGTGGGAAGAATATTTTATTTTTGTTATTTATGTTTTGAGGTAAATTATGAACTGAAAAACACATCTATAATTCTAATTTGCACCTCTGAGTATACGATGTCCACTTAGCCAAATCATGGGCTTTGCTGCTTGATATCTTAGTTGGCTTAAGAATGACTGTACTATAACTATTATTTAGAGGTTTTCTTGTCATACACTTGCGGGAGCCATCTTACTAGCCCGTATTATATTCAGCTACCTGTCTCTTTTGGAGGTCGTGACCAATGGTGGTAGTTGCAATAACAATTTTACACAGTTGATTTTAAGTGTTGATTTGGGCTAGTTTTTGGTACTGGGTTCTTTTTCATAGTCAAACATGGAGAATTATTTGAAATGTCTGTTACTTCAAAGACACTACCTGATATAGAAAAGGTGGCAAATCATGGGCAGTGCGATAGATTTATAGATAACTATAAAGATCTTTTGAGGATTGATTTTCCTGTACTGCTTGCTGGAGCTGTAGTAATGAAAAACATACTTCAAACAAAAAACTTCGATATAAAAACCAATTCGATTCTATATTTTGAGTCATGAGTGGGGATGAGTAAAAGCAAGTAGAGACAGGAAGGTGGTTGGAGTAGAATCCTTCTTTTAAACTTTGACCTCGTGACTAACAAACGAAGCAACAACATGATTTAAGTTGAAAGTTGATAAAATTGACCCAATATATGAAATGTTATCATTCTCAGGCCATCCATATTAGTCGAGAGAAGCAAAGCCCCGAAAGATTTGTGATCGGGGGGATTGCATTTGCTATATCTAAATTGAAATCTCCGCTAATGATAACAGATTTTTTTAAGATATAAAACTTTTTACTAACTTTTTACCTTTCTACCTAACTTTTTTAAGAAACCTGCCTAAAAGCTAGCAGGCAGACGCAAATCGTGAATCAGACTGTTTGTTGTTATAATTTGTAGGCAAATAAACGTAAATTAATACATGAGTTTCAACCTTTGCTGAATCAACCTTTTTAAGTAATTCCAAAGTCTAGAAACAACCAGTATTTAATAGATGATAAGCTATAACAATACGAAATAATAAAGTTTTCCTTATGCAAGCTTTCCGATCTTTATTTAGATAGAGAAAATGAAGATATATAGAAGATAGAAGCTGCGATTTCTTGGTTGAGGAGTGACTTCACAAGGAGACTTCACAAGGAGCAGAAGAGCTGGGATGAGCAGTAAATTCGTTTAGCAAAGGATGAGCAAAAAATATAACTAGTTCAAAAATGTTAAGGGCTCCGTTTCTTTTAAAATGTGAAATAGAAGGAGAAAAAAAAGGCATGAACAAGAATTTTACAGAGAATGAAGCCAATTTAAAGTTGAAAGCCCTTGATTTTTATTTTAACTTTAAAATTACAAGAAGCCTGGTCTATTGCAACGTCTTTTTCTGTGAAAATGAATGCTATCACACAAAAAGACGGCAACAGTGTAAAGACTTACACGGTTTTTTACTGCGAAATTTACTGCTCAGCTACTTCTTAACCTAGAAAAGAAAAATGACGTTAATCGATTAGAGATAAAAGACATGTAACGAAGTGATGAAATAAATAAATAAACAAAGAACAGATCACTACTTTAAAGGAGCAATGTGAATGGGTCCTCAAGTTAAGATCAAGATTCTGACCCGGGTGTAAGAAAGAGTACAACCTGGTCATCTATAACTGGTCATCTTTAGGCAATCTTTTCTATTGACCTATGATTATGCTAAAAAAAAACTTAAGACTGGAAAGTCCTAGACATCCCTTTCCTTATAAACTATCTTAAATAAACCTCGTCGATGCCATATGACTGGCCACCTTGCAGCAAACTGCACAAACATTACCCTCTGCTCAAAATGCAAAGCTAATGACCATAAGTTTAAATCTGAATCCCCGTATAAGAACAGTCCTTTTTGTGTTAGTTGTAAAGTTCCAGGCGATACGTGCTACAGCATTAACTGCCCTAAAAACCGTAAAACCGTTGGCCAATGACTCCTGTGATAAATTTCATGTCTTGGCATATACATGGTTCTTTCGCAATTAAATTACCAGTGCTGATTATTTGTTTATTTCTTGGTTTTTCCTTGTTTCTTTTTCCTTCTTTTTCCCCGCTTTTTCTTATTTATCCTTACCTCGTTTAGGCTATTTTTTACTTTTCTTTCCTTATATTTTTTCCTTATACCTTTGGTCTGGTGGGTTTGGTCATGGAGCGGAACTGCCATCCACCATGAGTAAATCGACGATTTCTATTGGCGACCAGGTTGGTATCAAGTATTTGGGGGAACGTTTAATTGAATTACAAAATAATCCTTTAGATATTGAAAATAAAATTAATAATTCAATTGGAAGTAGATAATTCAATCTGAAGAATATTGATTCTAATTCGGCCAATAAAAGTAAGTATGTTTCGCATTTAAATGGTTCTACCTCCTCTAAACGTGATGATATATACTCTGTACTTCATCTTAACATTCAGGGATTTTGCTCGTCTTTTGATGAGCTGAAGTGGTGGAACTCCTGATGTTATACGATAATGTGAAACTTTCCTAGATTCAAAAAAGGATATCCTTTTAGATATTCCGGGATATAGAATTGAGAGGCTGGCTAGGAAACAGATGGCGAGAGGTGGCCTTGTCCTTTATATTGCTGATCGTCTTACATATAATGTCCGAAGTGATTTGAGAAGAAATGAGGAAGGAATCTTTGAATCCCTTTGGATCTATTTTATATATCCCCCAGTGGATCTATTCCTTCGTTTTTGAAAATTCTGGAAGAAGTTTTGGACTCAGTCCAAAAACATCCCTATGAACTAATGCTTATAGATGATTTTAACCTCAGCTTTCAGGATCAAAATTTTGCTTCAACTATTGATTTTATGTCGATGGTGCTCTCTTCGGGAACTCAACCTTCAGTTTGTACACAAGCCCGAGTTACTGACACGCAGGCGTCTCTTATTGATAATATTTTTTCGTCACTAGATGTCTTAGATAATTTGGTGCTGGTTAGTGATATTTCTGATCATTTTCCCGCTATTTCCCAATATAAGAGTGTTGATCAAGCGCAACGTATAGCATCACCATCTACTCTCCCAATTTTCTGTTATGGTGATATTGAGCTAAGTCTAATTAATTCTCGTCTGGCTTATCTACCATGGGACAGTTAGGTTTCTGATTCAGATTTTAACCGCTCTTTTGATTCCTTTTATGATTTAGTGAAAGAAGGAATCCTGGAAATTTGCAATCAGGGTCCAGCGCCCCATACTTCGAAAAGAATAGCACCACTGAATCCATGGATGAGTTCAGGCTTCCATAAAAGCTGGAAAAGGAAAAACTATTTGTGGAAGATTTACAAAGCTTCATCATCTGTAGCTCATAACGAACATTTCAAGACCTATAGGAGTATATTTAAATCTTTATGTCGGAAGGCAAAGTATCAGTATTATCATAAGAAATTTTCTGAATGCTGGAAGGATGTTAGGAAGACAAGGTATTTAATTAATTTAGTTCTTAGACCTACTCCTCCTCTGCCTTCAGTTCCATCAATGCTTGTACTCGATGGTAAAACCGTTTAAGGAGATGCAGATGTTCAGCTAGAGCTTACCTCTTATTTTGCTGATATAGGGAAGGCAACTGCTTCCTCTGCAAGCTCTGCTACTTCTCGTTGCGATTAGAGAGCCTTTCTTGGACCCTCATGTTTAAAGTCGATGGTCTTGCATTCTGTTACTGAATTTGAGGTTGCTCGTATGGTGAATACTCTTAAAGGATAATCCTCTTTAGGACCAGACAAATTTCCTACAAGGATTATCCGTGCCATTGTGCCTGCTGTTGTGTTACCATTGACTAAGCTTGTCAATCTGTCTTTCGAAAAAGGAATTTCCCCTGAATCTCTCAAGCGAGCTAAGGTTATAGTGCTGTATAAAGATGGTTCTCGGAGTGATCCTTCTATTTATAGGCCAATTTCTCTCCTATCTGTTTTCAGCAAAATTTTTGAAAAGGCCATGCTATCCAGACTTTTTAGTTTTCTGGATGTAAAAGAATTTTTGCATGATTTCCAGTTTGGATTCCGAGCGAGTCACTCTACGTAGCATGCTTGCGCAGCTTTCTCGAATTTCATTCGTTTGGCAATAGATTCTGGTCATATCCCGGCAGCTTTATTTTTGGATGTTCGTTAAGCTTTTGATTCCTTGACTCATCGGATTCTTCTTTGGAAACTATCGCATAATGGTATAAGATCAAACGGTTTTTCTTGGTTTGATTCATATCTTTCTGGTAGGCTTATTTCAATTGATCCGCTTTTCCAGAGCCCTTCTGAAGTACATTATGGCGTCCCTCATAGATCTGTTCTTGGTCCCATTTTATTTCTGATTTATGTTAATGATCTGATTTTGAAGGTAAAAACACCAGGCCTCTGGCATGCTGCAAGCTGTATCATCCTGATGCTCGGTCGTGTTCCAATACTACTTCTAACGAATATTTTCTTGTTGCTTTTGCTGATGATGCCACTCTTGGGACCATTGGGAGGACGGAATGTGATATCAAATCTAATCTTGTGGCATCATTTGAGAGAGTTATTCCATGGTTTAATGCGAATTACTTGGTCTTGAATGTTGATAAGTCACATTTTCTTATTTTTTCTCGAATTGGTATAGCTTTCCCTCAGCTTACACACCTTCAGGTGTCACAAGGCTCCTTGTCTAGACCAGAGAATTAGTTGGTCCGGTTTCTTGGTATCCTGCTTGATGAGAATCTTTCATTCAGAAACCATGTAGCCATGATTAGGGTTAAGGTCTCACGGAGTTTGGGTATCATTCGAAAACTTAGACACACATTTCCTGGATCTATTCTGAAACTTCTTTTCTTCTGTCTTGTCTAGTCATATGTTTCTTATGATATGGACGTCTACTTTTCCGTCTACACTGCGGTCACTTTCTGTTATGTGTAATAAAGCAAGGCATCTGGTTATGGACACCAACCGTTCTTCACCCACACCACTCTTAAGTCTACGGTCTATTTACATTATTTCTTGTACTTCTTTTGTCTTTCATCAGCTTCAAGGCAATCTTCCAAAATCTCTCCGGAAAACTCACATGTTTATTTCTGATTCAGCTCCATATAGCGTTCGTTCATCAAATAATATCTACATTCCGTTTACCCCTACTATTAGATCAGATTTCAATTCCCTCATTGCTTGTCAACAGGTCTGGAATTCACTACCTATTTCAGTACAGAGATACCACTCATTGGGACTTCTAAAAGGATTCTTAAGGGTCATTTAATAAAAATCAAGTAGAATAGCTTTTTTTTCCTCTGAGGAGTTGATGTCCCCTGAGTTCTGTTCATGGTGTATGGTTCTCTTCTCTGCTCTTTGACTCCCAGGCCTCAGGTATGTTCTCTATGTTCAGGTATGTTCTATTATTCTCCTTTTTTTTGTAGTTGTTGCTTTTATTGTAGTTTTTAGTTGTAATTTTTTTGTACCCCCCTTGTATCCCTGGCCTTGGAGCCTTTTGAGGGAGAATAAGTGTATTATAATTCCATTTTAAATTGTATTTTATATTGTATAAGTATTAAATAATAATAAACTTCTTCTTCTTCTAATAATAAACACTTCCTTTTATTGTTATTAAATAAATAAAAAACAAGTTTTTTTAAATGAAAGTAAGGAGCGACATTAAAACTTAAAACGAACAGAAATTACTCCGTATATGAAAGGGGCTTTTCTTCCTCAACGCCTCCCTCTTTACGCTAAAGTTTGACTCTTTCTCTTAGCTTTACTTTTTAAAAAAGGAAAACAATTTAGTGTAAAGAGCGGGGCGTTGAGGAAGAAAAGCCCCTTTCATATACGGAGTAATTTTTGTTCGTTTTAAGTTTTAATGTCGCTCCTTACTTTCATTTAAAAAAACTTGTTTTTTTTTTATTTATTTTCTGGACGTTTTTTAATTCATGCATGTTTTGATCTTGGCTCTCCGCGCATAAATAATTAAAACAAAATTTGCATATTAATTTTCTTTTTGGCTAAATGACTTTCTCATAGTTTTAATCGGAAGATTTTGAGAAAAAAGGAGTTCGCTCTTTACACTAAAGCTTAAATTCTGTCACAATTCCTTAAGAATGACCCTTGAATCACAAAGGCTGTAAAATAACTAGTTGAAATTACTAAAAATACTTTCGCGTAAAGACCGAGGTATTACGAGGAGGTAAACCCCTCATATGCGCAATAATTTCTCCTCGTTTTAAGTTTTAATGCTGCTCCTCACTTTCAGTTGAAAAAACTTCTCATATTTATTTTTTCCTTGCTTTTTTAAATAATGCGAAAAAAAATCCTGGTCCCCCTTCATTGAAAGTTTCTTCCCTATGAGAAATTTTTCCATGGAAAGATCCTCCTGCGTATTCAACCCCCCCCCCACCTCAACTCTCCCTCCCAAACCAAAAAATTTCCCCTGAAAACGTCCGTACACTTCCCAGTAACCATTACTATATGTAAACACAGGTCAAAGTTTGTAACTTGCAACCCCTCCCAGGGAGACTCTGGGGTAGTAAGTCGTCCCCAAAGACACAGTTATTAGGTTTTTTACTATGGTGAATAAAATGGCTATCTCAGAAATTTGATCCGGTGACTTTTGGGGAAAAAATTAGCGTGAGAGGGGGCCTAGGTGCCCTCCAAATTTTTGGTCACTTAAAAAGAGCACTAGAACTTTTAATTTCCGTTAGAATGAACCCTCCCGTGACATTATAGGACGACTCGGTTGATACAATCACCCCTGGGAAAAAAAAAAAAACAAATAAACACATATCCGTGATTTGTCTTCTGGCAATAAATGCGAAATTCTACATTTTTGTAGATAGGGACTTGAAACTTCTGCAATAAGGTTCTCTGATACGCTGAATCTGATGGTGTTATTTGATCGTTTTTTCTGATCGTTTAGATTGTGAGACTTTTAGGGGGTGTTTTCTCCTATTTTCTAAAATGAGGCAAATTTTCTCAGGCTCGTAACTTTTGATAGGTAAGACTTATCTTGATGAAAGTTATATATTTGATATCAGCATTGAAATGCGATTTTTTTTATGCAGTTATTGGTATCAAAATTCCATTTTTTAGAGTTCTGGTTACTATTGAGCCGGGTCGCTTCTTACGTTAATATGATTATGTATGTAAATACTAAAAAATAGCCCGTGTTTAAATGTTTAAGACAGTTTTTATTAAATCCGTCTTTAAAATTAACCATTATTTATAGATCCCTGAGCATGAATTTTATTTAGAGGGGTTCAAAAGCAATCACGTTGATTGGAAGGGGGTGTTCCGTTTAGAGTTCTCCCCCCCTATATATTGGAGAATACCTTTTTTAGTGTATTTTCATTGAGAAAAATAGAAAAACGACGAATTTTCCCCACAGAGATATTGAAAAATACATTCCCCTTCCTCCTCTAAGTTTCGCAAATTGATGCCACCGGTAATAACGTAAAAACAGAACGCAGAAAATGGGTAAGTATCGGGGTAACACAGGAGAATATGGGATAATAAGACGCTCAAGATTCCTGGGGGAAGGAACCAGAGTCGAGCCCCTTCGAAGTCCATAACTGATTATAAAAATAATATTGCTAACAGATTAAGGATGTGTAATTACATCACACAGAATAAATAACAGAACAAGACGACGAAAAAAATGAGGGAATTACGTAAGAGTGCGAACTAAATCTAAACATAATGTATCTTGACTTAAACCCATTTGATACCAAGCTGGAGTCCCCACTTGTGGTGTAAATTGGAAGGGAATATCCCCCCCTAATTTAGGAAATTTCTTCGAAGAATGGCTTTTTGTGTTTTCACTTAAAAAATTGAAAAAGCAACAAATTACCCCAGCCCCCTGCTTGACAATTCTTTTGTTCTCTCCCCTCCCTATATCTGCGCAAATTGAGGCCAGTGATACTAAACATGCAGATGAAGGAAGCGAAATTTTGTATTAAAATGTATTAACACTTGTATTAACATGTTGTATTAACCTAATTTTCTAAAATATTTTGTTTCACATAAATTGCCTTAAAACTAATCAAAATCATATTTTCCAGAAGAAAAGCAAGATTTTAATTTCAATTTACCAGCATTGAGATGACAGGTCAAAGCTAATTGGCGCTAAAATATGAATATTTTTCAACAGGAAATATGAGTGACAAAGCCTACACAGTAAATGCGGACATGCAAAAACCAAAACACATTCTTACCCGTTTCCTTCTCTCATCATCGTAGTTCACATAAGAAGAAAAAAACATGGTAAATACTACAAATATTTCTTGTTCTTTTCAGTTTGTTTAATTTTGGGACATAAATAATAAATATGGTTGGTGAAGCTTGAAAACACTGATGAGGTTAAAATTGAAGAAAATATACTGGTGAAGTAAACAGTTGAATTAAAAATAAAGGTGAAGTAGGTGAAGTTAAAGCTACAGTAAAAATACAGATGAAGCAGGTGAACTTGAAGTTGAAATACAAATAATGGTGAAGTAAATGAAGTTAAACTCGAAGCAACAATACTCATGAAGCAGGCGAATCTAAAGCTGAAGTAAAAATAATGATGGAGCAGGTGAAGTTAAAGTTGAAAAAATACATGTGAAGTTAAAGCTGAAGTAAAAATATTGGTCAATTAGGAGTAGATAAAGTTGAAGTAAAAATATTGACAAAAAAAAAAAGCGAATTTAAACTTGAAGCTGACGTAAAATTCTAGTTAAGTAAGCGAAGCTAAAGTTAATGCTGAACTAAAAATACTGGTGAAGTAGGTGAAGCCAAAGTTGAAGCTGAGGTAAAATACTGAAGAATCAGGAGAAATAAAAGCTAAAGTAAAATACTGATGAAGTAGGTGAAAGTTGAAACTGAAGTAAAAATAGCAGATGAGGTTAAAAACGCCCAATCTCATGTTATCAATTACTCAAATTAGAACCTAAACGGACGGCATAATATTCGACCAATCTTCAAATCGGCTATATTCTCAAAATATAATTTTTAAAAGAAGAATAGGCAACTGCTGAAAATTCCAGATTTGAAGTGAAGCCTTTAAGATATGAAACTCTTCCATTTTCATCTCTGCTTTACTCTTTTTTTCTTCTCGTGACTGGGGTTTAATTTCATTTCATTCTCAATTTCCAGATCCCTAGTGTCCGTCTTACAATAAATTATGGGAATAAACAGATAAACCTTATTAATGTACATAAGAATTATAAAAAATAGCAGATGTAATTTTAGTCAGTTATTTGACTGCAATACTTATTTAGTAAATATACATTTTAATGCTACGGACAAGGCCGTATCCAGAGGGGTACCAGATTTGACCCCTCCCCCCAAACAAAATTCCTTGACTCGTAAAACAGGAACAAAATGCATATAAACAAATTCTGGATGTATTTTTAAGTTTTTTGCAACCTTCCGCCCCCGAACAAAAACTTTTTATTCCCGTTTTAAAATCGAAATTTGTCAATTTGCTATTTACTGAACAACACATAACAGAGCTGATACAACAAAAACAAAAATAAATCGATTTGTTCCACTTTGTATAATATTGGTTTTAACACAATATTAAAACGGTAACAATTATAAAAACAACCTTGTATCGTATTGGATAACTAGTTAAAACACCCGAGGTATTGCAATTTTGTTTTCGTCAATATTCAACTTTCTCGCTATTTCAAAATTCAACTATTTAAAAAAAAAATCAATTTTAAAACAATTCGTTAGGTGGATAAAGCTGAATCTTAGCTATCGAATAATAGAAAAACTATCATCTTACGTTGAACTATTAAAATCGTAGGATTTCAGATAAGCTCTGATACTTCCAAGACTATTGGTTCTGAGTTACTTCTCCGCTTTTCGTCGTACAATAGGATGGCTCCTTTTTTCTGTTTAGCCTACTTCCAAAGGGTAGTCTTTTTTTTGTCTTTTTTTTTTTAATTGAAAATGGAATAGTTGTGGAAAAAGTCAAGTCATGGCCAATTAAGTGGGCATCAAGTCAGGTCTTTTTTTTAAGTACTGAAGATGGGTTAGCGGAGGTCTTTGCTCAAATATCTGTTTTTTTTCATTACGTACTGGCTTTATCTCCAATTAGCCATGGCTTGATGGCAACTTGATTTTAATTCAAAAATCAAAGGCTAAGACAGAGTCTGTTGATTTTTGAATGAAAATCAAGTTGCCATGGCTAATAGGAGAAAAAGACAAGAAAGACAGTCTGAATGAGTGGCATAAGCCTTTTTACAGGATCGTATAAAAATGATGTCATTTTCACTTGTTGATAGATAATCTTATCATCCATCCATCCTAGGGCAAAACTAAGGTTTATAGAAAATTATCCTGGCTGAATTATCAATGGCTGAGAATTATACCCGTTTGTTTTGTCTTTTTGTGTTAACCTTAGAAATGCAGAAAAATAACAAATCAAAACGTACACAAGGAGCATGTGCCTAAATATTTTTCATTTTATTTCATTTGGGCGCTTGACACAATAAACAGTCCAGAGCGAAAAGCCTTGGGCCCCCAAATAGTGCCTCTTCTATTTAAAAATACAATCAATTTTATTGGTTCAACTTATTATTCAAATAAACTAGAAAGTTTACACTTCTGTATTCGTTACACTTAAAGGCGGTCGATTATTATCATAATTACTATTTGCCCGCGTGATATTTGAGGATTTTCTAATGATAAAAACATATCAAAATGACACTTTCCATGCCAGAACTTTAAAGATTATTTTCTAGCATGGTTCGATTCAGACTATTAAAATCCGAAAGCTGTTAACGATAAATAGTGTGAACAGCAAAGATCCGGAGGTTTCAGCATGGAACCGACACACTTGAGATAAATCTATATGTTCTAATTTGCAATTATTTTATTTTTATCATATATAATTCAGCAATGTGTGCAATAACAATATAATTATATGATTATGAGTAGTAAAAGAAAAAAAAGAAAGGTAAATTACTTTTGGTTCAAATAGGCTGAAAAGTACGATACGATTTTGTTAAAATGTATGTTTGTTTAACGCCTTCAAACCAAATAACAATAGTAACAATAAAAACAGCGTTCAGCTAAGAACAAGGGTTTCCAGATTTTTTTTTTCTGAAGAATCTCCCAATCATAAATTGTTGGACAGGGAATCTCCCTCTGCAACACAGCCAGCTATTCATTTAAATTTTAAATTAGGCACAATCCAACAATTTAACGGATTTCTTTAAAAACTACTTTTTCGAAAATTGCCCTTTACAAATTTGTAGGTGAAACTTCGATGCAAAAAAGTCGTCATTTAATAATAAAATAGATGGCTGTCATGATCGTCAAGCTTCACGTATCCAAAGTTTGCGAAAATAGGAGTTCGTTCATTTAGAATGCTAGGGGACAGAAACTTTTCACTGACCTCTTCTCAAATAAGAAAAAATCATAAAATGCAAATATCTAAAGTTTTATTATATACATATCCCAAAACAAAGGGACATATTTTATACCATATCTTTTTAACAAGTTGGAATATTAGAGAAGCTTAAAGTCTTATCATCACTCTTCAGTAAAATCAAGAAAATCTTATATAAACTTCGGTGAAAACGACCTAATCATAAGACGATATCTTCAATTAGTTGAGCCCCCCCCCCCCCCCCGAATAAAATGCAGAATCCTGGCAGAAGGATCGGCTAATACTGCGATTAAATGTAGTATTAGTATACACTGAAACTACAGACTTACATTTTTATCGACTATGGGCGCGTTGTCATTTTTACTGAAAAGGTTCAAAGTACATCCAATGCTGGGAATCCTTCATCAACAGCTTTAACAGTAACATAAAGCAGCTTTTCTCGTTTCGGTTCATCTCTACCGAACACCTGGAAACAGAAAATTAAAATCTCTAATATTTAATAATGGAAAATGGCATGGTTTAGCTTATTGTTACCGTTTATCACAGACCAAATATGAAATAAAAACCAAAAATGGAAGAAGTTTTTTTGCCATATATTGCAATTCTGATTGGTTTTTTGTAAAGGAAATAAAAGCCTATTGTCTGCCTATATTATGTTGTAAGTTCTTTACAGAACTAATTCAAGTTTCGAGTTCAGTAATTTCCCGCCTTTTTTCATTCATAGGAGAGACACAGGTTCAACCTTCATCGGGGATGAAAAGAAGTCTTATTGTAGGGAATAAAACACCTCAAACTGTATTCTAATCAAAGTGTTCCCTCCTTCAGCCTTTCCACGAAAGGGTAACCCGAGCCTCCATCCCAACATCTCATCATATTTTCCTCTTATAATTTGTTTATTAATTGCTTTTGTTGACGGACTTGGTCACCTTCCAATATCTTCCCATAATAAATGTTGGTACATGATCCTATCTTTCATTCCCCTATTTAAAAGCATGGTCAGAACCCACCTAAACCACTTTAAACTCAAGATCCCTCCATTTTCAATCTTAAAAAAATAAGAAGAAAAGAAAAAAGACATTGAATTTTAAAATCCCTATCGGCAGTGCTGATCTCTATTTCATGGCTTTTCACAGTAAGGAAGTGCAATGAAAGGGAGGGGTCGGCAGCCATCCTGTTCTTTCGCAAACCCTTCCCGGCTACCTTCCCAATATATCTTCAGGTACCCATTTAGAGCTGGATCCCATCTTCAATCTATCAAATCAAACCAAAAAAAAAAAAAAAAAAAAACAATAAAAAAAAAAAACAACAACAGGAATCTCAGCAAATATATCTGAAAATATACATCAACCTAACGGTACAAAGAGAAAGTAATTGAAGCTAAAAAAAAAAAAAAAAAAAAAAAAAAAAAAAAAAAAAAAAAAAAAAAAAAAAAAAAAAAAAAAAAACAGCTGATCAATCATTACTAGCACAGAATAAGCAAAACCATAAGAACTATAAGTGAAGGCTCGTGTATCTGTCATATATCACAAAAATATAGGAACACAGTTTTCGTTAAGATAAGAACTTTTGATTCTCGGTTCCAAACGAGATAGCAAATTATTTCTGTGCTTTTCAATAGAATACCGAAAAAAAAATTAAGAGAATCAAGTCCCCCTTCGCAAAATTTCTACCAACACATGACACTTGGAGCACAAAATGTCTTTCACAGAAACACATTGGGAGAGGGACCAGGGGAACTTTTGGGACCTTGCCCCTTCTCTCCAAAATGGTATAATTTTTACAATTTTTCACAATTCCCCATAGTTTAGAATTTGCCAGTAGCCTATGTTGTTTATAAGTCAGCCCGCCATTCCTCCATCGGTGTGTGGACTCTAGAAATTCATCTCCACGTGCATATGCGCAGAAATATCCGACTCGATGGTAAGGGAGGTGGAGGTCAGAAAATTTTTTTCTTAAGCAAGAAACAATATATATTTTCAGGTCAACATATTTTTTTATTTTCTGGGATTCTTAGACCAAGCTTAGCCCCCCCCCCTCCCACTGTTTTGTGTAGGAAATTGCATTGCGGTGCAATTTTATCTATTTATAATAATCTATTATAATGATAATAGTCTATTCAAATCATAGCTTTGTACGTAAGCGGATATTGGTTAAGAATAAGGTATAGTCCATTATAAAACAAACCCAAAATTTCAAGGACCAAATTAAGTCAAAAAATTCTCCCCTTTTTTTTGCAACATTTTAGAATTCATTTTGAGGGTTAAGTTGATTTCCAACTCTCTCCCTGAAACAAAAAAAATCATAATATTCGAAATAAACGACACCTTTCTGACATTAAAAATATTTTCTATCCTTCCCCCACTAAAATACCCTGCAGTTTCCCATTATTCTTTAATTGTTGGAATGAACAAGGGCAGTTTAAATCAAAATATAACATTAGGCTAGTCAATTAAATTCTCCATGCATCAATCACTACAAAAAAATCACTTTGGGTAATGGAATGATGGAAGCAATAAGAATCCATCACGGATAATTTCAGGAAATAGGCTATTGGGAGACTTCATAGCATCCGTAATTCAATCAGAGGTACATAATACCTTTTTTATTGTTTTAAAAAGTAGAGCTGTGAGAAAGAGTCAAACTTTAGCGTAAAGAGCGGGGCATTGAGGAGGGGACAGCCCCTTTCATATACATAATTATTTCTGTTCGTTTAAGTTAATACTCAATTAATAAAAACTTATTTTTATAATATATATATTGACGTCAATCATTTTCAAAATTTTCAAGCTCCTATCTACAAAAATGTGGAATTTCGTATTTTTTGTCAGAAGACAAATCACGGGTGCGTGTTTATTTGTTTATTTGTTTGTTTTGTTTTTTTTTCCCAGAGGTCATCGTATCGACCAAGTGGTCCTAGAATGTTGCAAGAGGGCTCATTCTAACGGAAATGAAAAGTTCTAGTGCCCTTTGTAAGTGACCAAAAAACTTGGAGGACACCTAGGCCCCCTCCCACGCTCATTTTTCCTCCAAAGTCAACAGATCAAAATTTTTAGGTAGTCATTTTGTTCCGCATAGTCAAAAACCATAATAACTATGTCTTTAGAAATGACTTACTCCCCCACAGTCCCTGGGGGAGGGGTTGCAAGTTACAAACTTCGACCAGTGTTTACATATAATAATGGTTATTGGAAAGTATAAAGTCGTTTTCAGGAGTTTTTTTTTTGGTTTTGGGGGTGGGGTTGAGGGGAGGGGGCTATGTGGAAGGATCTTTCCTTGGACATATATGTCATGGGGGAACAGAAATTCAATGAAAAGGGCGCAGGATTTTCTAAAATTACTATAAAAAAATGAAAAAACAAACATGGAAAAGTTTTTTTCAATTGAAGGTAAAGAGTAGCATTGAAACTTAAAACGAACAGAGATTATTACGCATATGAGGGGTTCTAAAAATACTTTAGCATAAAGAGCGAGGTATTTAGGAGGAGATGAATACCTCGCTCTTTATGCTATAGTATTTTTAGTAATTTCAACTATTTAGTCTACGGCCTTTCTGATTCAAGGGTCATTCTTAAAGAATTGGGACAAAACTTAGGATTTAGTGTAAAGAACGAGGAATTAACGAGGGTACAAACCCCCTCATATACATAATAAAAATTAAAGAATATAAAAGTTTGTTATATAAGTTAATTCTTAAGTTATATATATTTTTTACTAATAAAAAAATTCGTTAAAAATTAAATTTTATAGTTGCCTTTTTATGTAACCGAAAAATTGCATGGCAACTAGGCCTCCTTCCTCATCCCTTATTTCTCAAAATCGTCTGATCAAAACTAAGAGAAAGCCATTTAGCCAAAAAAGGAATTAATATGCAAATTTCATTTAATAATTTATGCGTAGAGAGCCAAAATCAAACATGCATTAATTCAAAAACTTTCAGAAATTACATAAAAAAACTAGTTTTTTTAACTGAAAGTAAGGAGCGACATTAAAACTTAAAACGAACAAAAATTACTCCGTATATGAAATGGGTTGTCCCCTCCGCAGTCCCTCGCTCTTTACGCTAAGGTTTGACTCTTTGCCACAATTCTGCTTTTTAAAACAATTAAAAGCTTTCTCTCTCTCTCTCTCTCTCTCTCTCTCTCTCTCTCTCTCTCTCTCTCTCTCTCTCTCTCTCTCTCTCTCTCTCTCTCTCTCTCTCTCTCTCTCTCTCTCTCTCTCTCCCTCTCTCTCTCTTGCGCAGTACTTGGCACTTAAAATAGAAATTCTTTACTGATATGTGGAATTTCGAGTATATATATATATATATATATATATATGTATATATATATATATATATATATATATATATATATATATATATATATATATATATATATAAATATACTCGGAATTTCGAGTATATATATATATATATACAAATATATACATATATATATATATATATATATATATATATATATATATATATATATATATATATATATATATATATATATATATATATATATTTGTGTTAAATGCTCCATTTGATTCCATGATGGAATCAAATGGGGAAGAAGAATGCTCCTGGACTTTGATTATTCTGATGATTTAAGCATATTAGATGAAAGTGTGAGCAAAATAAATGACTTTTTGGAGATTTTGCGAGTTCAGGTTGGTAAAATAGGCTTGAAAATTAATGTTAAGAAGACTAAGTCACAAAGGTTAGGAATAAGTGAAGATGAACAGGTGACACGAGGTAACGAAAAGATTGATCAGGTTGGGAGCTTCAGTTACCTTGGTAGTATTATTGGTAAAGATGGTGGGAGCAGTGAAGATGTTAAAAGTAGAATAGCTAAGGCTCAGGGTGTTTTTTCACAGTTAAAAAAAGTTTTGAAGAATAGAAAGTTAAGTCTGCAAACCAAGATTAGAATATTGGAAGCCACAGTGATGACAGTGGTCAAATATGGCTCTGAAGCATGGGTGCTCCGAAAAGCAGGTGAAAATTTACTAGATGTTTACAGAGAAATTGCCTACGGATTCTTCTTGGTACCCGGCTGACAGACCATATTTCAAACGGTAGGTTGTAGGAAAAATGTGGTTCAATCCCGCTTTCTAGAGCTATAATGAAAGAACGGTTGAGATGGCTTGGCCACGTTCTGAGGATGAAGGATGACAGATTGCCAAAGATTGCCCTTTATGGCCAGCTATCTGGGGCTACACGGAAGGCAGGTCGTCCTCGTCTGGGTTGGGAGGATGTCATAAATAAAGATTTAAAGGAAATGGGAACTTCCTGGAAGGGTGTAAAGAGGGGGGCTTTAAATGGATTAGGTTGGAGGAGGAGCGTGCGTAGCTTGGTGCTGCAGTGAGTAATTATTTGTATTAGTAGTATATAACAGCTCTGAACAGACTGGGCATAGGTTTGCATTAATTCTGTCCCTTAAAAGAAGTTGAAACTAAAAAAAAAAATATGGAATTACCTTTTTTGGGAAGTTTTCAAAAGGATATGGAGATACATTTGAGAAAGAGATCAGTTTGTGGACAACTCAAAGGCCTTAGTCTGTCATAGTCTCCTTGACCTGAAGAAAAGAGGATTTAATTTGATTTCCATACAGATAAATGAATGCTTTCACAATATGAGAGTACTCACATAATTGGCGTGATCCTGATGGGCGAAAAAATAAGAATCGAAGAAATAAATTAAAAACCAGACCTTAAAACAAACAGCCTTGAAAAAAAAAAAAAAAAAAAAAACCAGAGCCTTTCATAGCAAAGGTGAAAGGCTAACTAAGTAAAAAATACGATCCTGGATGGCATAACAAAATTTCATTTTATGTTAAACATTCTTAAAGGCCAATCGCTTACCAGGTATGGTGTTATAGATTCTATTAGGTTGCAAAACATGATTTTGTGGATGGATATAAAAACGATCAAAAAACACAGTAGTCTAATTAACCATCAAGGGTTTTTGTAGAAAAAATACTTTGACACAAAATATCTATTCTAGGATGCACCAGTGCCCTACCTCTACTTGGCTCGATTTTGTTCTTTTTTTAAGTTCGACTTTTTTTAATTACATTAATGATTGTATTTTGGTGAATTTTGTGTCTCGTGTGGTTTTTAAAAGGTTTTTATAGCTAGCAAAGGAAATAAGCATAAATATGCCAATTAGGAATGATGGCAAAAAGGGTTATTTAATTTTCGGTCCAATGTAAAGCAAAATTGCATAAAAGGCAGAAAAAAGAATATGACTAAATATTTATTTTGCCTCTATTTTGTTTCTTATATTCACTTGATTTTGTTTCTTAAGATCTTTTTTTACTTCAATAATCGTATTTAGGAAATTACATTTTCAGCCCTTAGACAGACTAAGAGGGATCCAATTAGGGTGTGGTAACCAAAATTCTAAAAACATGTTTCTAAAAAAATAGTTTAGGGAAAAAAATTGCCCATTCGGTAAATTTGCAGTTTCTTTGATAATTCAGTAAGGCTGAAAATGAATACATCATTTGATACCCTTTTTAGCAAACAGTTCATGATAATATCAAGAGAATCGACCTATTGTGAGGATTTCATATATATAAGAATCATTAGGCTTAGTGTTACCTGTTAAATACTGCAAGCCTGAGAAAATGAGCCTGGTTTTTGAAAATTCGGGAGAGTACCCACTAAAGTCCAAGAGCCTTAATTAAAATTAAATAAAAAACAAGTTTTCTAACTGAAAGTAAGGAGTGAAATTAAAACTTAAAAAAACAGAAATTACTCCGTATATGAAAGGGGCTGTTCCCTCCTCGATGCCTCACTCTTTACGCTAAAGTTTGACTCTTTCTCTCAACTCTAATTTTTAAAACAGTAAAAAACCTTAGCGCAAAGAGCGGGGCGTTGGTCACCGTCCAATTTTTTGATTATTTAAAAGCCTAATATTTTTTGGTAATTTAAGTTATTTAATTTGCTATTATTTTTTGTTTATTTCAAAGGCCAATAAAAAAGGTCATTTAAAACTTTTAATTTTTTACGAACGTTTTTATTAGTAAAAATATACGTAAGTTACGAATTAACTTAATTAACGAACTTCTATACTCGTATCATTTTATCACATATATGAGGGGGCTCCCCCCTCGTCAATATCTCGCTCTTTACACTAAGGCTTAAATTTTGTCCCAATTCCTTAAGAATGACCCCTGAATCACAGTAATAATTTCTGTTTGTTTTAAGTTTTAATGCTGTTCCTTACTTTCAGTTGAAAAAACTTTTTCATAATTTTTTTTTTCATTGTTCTTAAAAAAAATGCTAAGAAATCCTGCGCCCCCTTCACGGAATTTTTTTCCCCATGACAAATTCCTCCATGGAAATTTCCTCCCACATCCCTCCCACAGTAAAAAAAAATCCCCCTGAAAGCGTCTGTACACTTCCCAATAGCCATTATTATGCGTAAACACTGGTCAAGCTTTGCAACTTGCAGCCCCTCCCATGAGGACTGTTGGGGAGTAAGTCGTCCCCAAAGACATACTTATTAGGTTTTTCGACTATTCTGAATAGAATGGCTATTCCAAAATTTTGATCCGGTGACTTTGGGAAAAAAGTAGCGTGGGAGGTGCCCTATATGCCCTCCAATTTTTTTGTCACTTAAAAAGGGCGCTAGAACTTTCAATTTCCATTAGAATGAGCCCTATCACGAAATTGTAGGACCACGGGGTCGATATGATCACCCCTTGGAAAAAAAAAAACAACAAATAAACACGCTTCCGTGATCTGTCATGAGGTAAAAAATGCAAAATTCCACATTTTTGAAGAAAAGAGCTTGAAACTTCTACTGCAAAGTTTTCTGATACGCTAAATCTGATGGTGAGATTTTCGTTACAATTCTATGACTTTTAAGGGGTGTTTCCCCCTATTTTCTAAAATAAGTCCAATTTTCTCAGGCTCCTTACTTTTGATGGGTAAGTCTAAAATGAATGAAACTTATGTATTTAAAACCAACATTAAAATGCAATCCTTTTGATATAACTATTGTTATAAGAAATCTGTTTTTTAGAGTTTTGGTTACTATTGAGAGGGGTTGCTCCTTACTACAGTTCGTTACCACGAACTGTTTGACTACACCATCACATTCAGTGTATCACAAAAAACCAACAGGTCTAGCTTTTTTAGGAATCGGCAGATTGCTTACAATTGACCTCCTATGGACGTAAACCGTTGCCAAGTTGAATCCAGAAATCGTGATACAGCCTTAAGAACTTAATGATTTTTAAGTTGCCGACATAAACATATATATATATATATATATATATATATATATATATATATATATATATATATATATATATATATATATATATATATATAGGCCCCAGGTGCTGATAGTATGATTAATGAGTTCCTTAAATATGGTGGCTCTGAGGTTAGGAATAAGCTACTGAAGATTATGAACATGATTTTTGAAAAAGGGGAAGTACCCAATGATTTTAGGAAAACCTTAATTAAACCACTGTATAAGAAAGGTGACAAGAGTGAATGTCGGAATTATCGAGGCATTAGTCTGGTCTCTGTAGGTAGCAAATTACTGAGTAATATGATACTTTTTAGACTGAGACATGCTGTAGACAAAGTTTTAAGGGAAGAACAATGCGGTTTTAGAAAAGGTAGAGGATGTGTCGACCATGTTTTCACTCTTAGGTTAATAATTGAGAAGTCCCTTCGTTGTCAAACACCTTTGGTCCTTAGTTTTATCGATTATGAGCAAGCTTTCGATTCTGTTGATAGAACAGCGTTAACAAAGGTCTTATCGTTATATGGTATACCAGAAAAATACATTAAAGTGATTTGCGCTATGTACGAGAATAATATGCTGCGGTTAAGGTAGGAAATGAGGTTAGCAACTGGTTTTGTATTAAATCAGGAGTTAAGCAGGGTTGTGTTCTATCCCCCTTTATATGGATCATTTTGATGGACTTCGTCTTAAGGAGCACAGGAAAGGCAATTGGAGACCATGGAATCAAATGGGGAGGAAGAACGCTCCTGGACTTAGATTATGCTGATGATTTAAGCATATTAGATGAAAGTGTGAGCAAAATGAATGAATTTTTAGAGGTTTTACGAGTTCAGGGTGCTAAAATAGGCTTGAAAATTAATGTTAAGAAGACTAAGTCACTAAGGTTAGGAATAAGTGAAGATGAACAGGTGACCTTAGGTAACGAAAAGATTGATCAGGTTGGGAGCTTCAGTTACCTTGGTAGTATTATTAGTAAAGATGGTGGGAGCAGTGAAGATGTTAAAAGTAGAATAGCTAAAGCTCAGGGTGTTTTTTCACAGTTAAAAAAAGTTTGGAAGAATAGAAAGATAAGCCTACAAACCAAGATTAGAATATTGGAAGCTACAGTGATGACAGTGGTCAAATATGGCTCTGAAGCATGGACACTCCGAAAAGCAGATGAAAATTTACTAGATGTTTTCCAGAGAAATTGCCTACGGATTGTTCTGGGTACCCGGCTGACTGACCGTATTTCAAACAGTAGGTTGTACGAAAAGTGTGGTTCAATCCCGCTTTCTAGGGCTATAATGAAAGAAAGGTTGAGATGGCTAGGCCACGTTCTACGGATGAAGGATGACAGATTACCGAAGATTGTCCTTTTTGGCCAACCGTCTGGGGCTACACGGAAAGCAGGTCGTCCTTGTCTGGGTTGGGAGGATGTCATAAATAAGGATTTAAAGGAAATGGGAACTTCCTGGGAGGGTGTAAAGAGGGAGGCTTTAAATAGATTAGGTTGGAGGAGGAGCGTGCGTAGCTGTGTTGGCCTCAGGCGGCTTGGTGCTGCAGTGAGTTATTAGTAGTAGTAGTATATATATATATATATATATATATATATATATATATATATATATATATATATATATATATATATATTCTGTTTATAGTTATCAGTAAACCTAATATGGATCCAGGGTGAAAAGCTGCTCTTATTTTCATGTCCTTGGTCTTTCAATGGTTTAAAAAGAATTTTTGACAACACGATATAAAAAAGAGTACTAAATACCAGCTCAGGGAAACACAGAGTTTGTCAATAGGGAAATGCTGTCTGGTAAAGATCAAATGTACAGTAGAGCACAGAAGGAAATGTCCTTGAAATATCCAAAGAACTTTAGAAGTGGCAGAAGAAGTGCTTTCCAAAAACTTTTCCCGCCAGAAAGCATATTTCACTTACAAAATGTAAATATGGCAACATTAGGGGGCAAATATCGAATAACAGCTGACTTATATTTAAATTTACCCCATGCTTGCCAGAAAGAAAAGGAAGTCTGGTTTTGAGGCTCAATTTGAATCCAAGAAATATAAAGAATTGGCAAATTACATATACCCCAAGTGCAAGCAGACAATAAATAACTTCTTCAACCAAAAAACCATGTACTAGAAGCAAATCATAAGTTTTATGACTTACACAAATTAAAAGCGATAGCATAGAAAACCGTGTGTTTCTCCATCCTAAGTATAATTCAAACTGCAAAAATTTGTTCGATTTCAGTTTTATGTGCATCTGAAATATGGATTTCTCAGACTGTCATATGTTAGGATACATTTTCATAAAGATTATTTGTTATTATTTGCTGATAATATTTGATTATATCGGCTGAAAAACTAGTTTTACTATCCGATTAGATTCTAGGAAAAGCTGTGACGACGAATAAGCAATTTAAAATGATTAAATGAAAAAATAAAGTAATCTTTTTTTAGAATAATCTTTTTTCTAGAATAGAGTTTCAAATTCCTTGAACATTTTTATTTTACATTGCTTAATCGTATGTTTGCAATAGCCCAAGTAATTGGTCCTGCTCACAAGGTTGTCATAAAACAAATTCTCTGATACACGTTTTTTGAAAATAACAAACTTATTTTTCATCTGAAAGTAATGAGCGACATCAAAACTCAAAATGAACAGATTTTATTTCATTAATGGAAGGATTGCCCCCCTCCTCGATAGCTTTAACAGTGCAATTGCAATAAGAGCGCAATTTTTTGTTTAGTTTGTCCCAAAGTGTGTAGTGTTTTCCGACCGCCAATACCTTTGCCATTGTACTAATTGGCCTTGCCAATACCGTAGCACTTGCAAAACTGTAAAATAAAGAGTTTTTTTTTTTAGTACAGATTCACTTATCAAACATACAATGAAAAAAAAAAAATCCCTTCCCCACAGGAAGGAGATCTCTTCGGGAAGGAGAGCTATTTCTCAAAATACTTTCGTCATAAAGAGTGTTTCAAACAGTTCGTGGTAACGAACTGTAGTAAGGAGCGACCCGGCTCAATAGTAACCAAAACTCTAAAAAATGGAATTTTGATACCAATAGCTACATCAAAAGAATCTCATTTTAATGCTGGTTTTAAATATATAAGTTTCATCAAGTTTAGTCTTACCCATCAAAAGTTACGAGCCTGAGAAAATTTGCGTTATTTTAGAAAATAGGGGGAAACGCCCCCTAAAAGTCATAGAATCTTAACGAAAATCACACCATCAGATTCAGCGTATCAGAGAACCCTACTGTAGAAGTTTTGAGCTCCTATCTACAAAAATGTGGAATTTTGTATTTTTTGCCAGAAGGCAGATCACGGATGCGTGTTTATTTGTTTTTTTGTTTTTTTGTTTTTTTTTCCCAGGGGTGATCGTATCGACCCAGTTGTCCTAGAATGTTGCAAGAGGGCTCATTCTAACGGAAATGAAAAGTTCTAGTGCCCTTTTTAAGTGACCAAAAAAATTGGAGGGCACCTAGGCCCCCTCCCACGCTAATTATTTTCCCAAAGTCAACGGATCAAAATTCTGAGATAGCCATTTTATTCAGCGTAGTCGAAAAACCTTATAACTATGTCTTTGGGGACGACTTACTCCCCCACAGTCCCTGTGGGAGGGGCAACAAGTTACAAACTTTGACCTGTGCTTACATATAGTAATGGTTATTGGGAAGTATACAGGCGTTTTCAGGAGGATTTTTTTGGTTTGGGGGAGGGGTTGAGAAGAGGGGGATATGCTGGGGGAACTTTCCTTCGAGAATTTGTAATGGGAGAAGAAAATTTCCATGAAGGGAGAGCAGGATTTACTAGCATTATTTAAAAAAAAAACAATTAAAAAATAAAAGTGAAAAAGCTTTTTCAGCTGGAAGTAAGGAACAGCAATAAAACTTAAAACAAACAGAAATTATTACCCATATGAGGGGCTCACCTCCTTCTAATACCTCGCTCTTTACGCTAAAGTATTTTCGGTAATTTCAACTACTTATTCTACGGCTTTTGTGATTCAGGGGGTCATTCTTAATGAATTGGGATAAAATTTAAGCTTTAGTGTAAAGAGCGAGGTACTGACGATGGGGCGAATCCCCTCATATATGTAATAAAAACATGAGAATACAAAAGTTCTTTACGTAAGCTAATTTATAAGTTACGTAAATCTTTTACCAATAAAAAGATTCGTAAAAAATTAAAAGTTCTAGTTGCCTTTTTAATTAACCAAAAAATCGGGGGGCAACTAGGCTTCGTCCCCCGCTCTTTTTTTCTCAAAATCATTCGATCAAAATTATGAGAAAGCCATTGAGCCAAAAAAAAAATATGCAAATTTCGTTTTGATCATTCCTCTGCGGAGAGCCAAAATCAAAACATGCAATGATTCAAAAACGTTCAGAAATTAAATAAAAAAAACAAGTTTTTTCAACTGAAAGTAAGGAGTGACATCAAAACTTAAAACGCACAGAAATTACTTCGTATATGAAAGAGGCTGCTTCCTCATCAACGCCCCGCTCTTTACGCTAAAGTTTGACTCTTTCTCTCAATTCTTCTTTCTAAAACAGTAAAAAACTTTAGCGTAAAGAGCGGGGCGTTGATGAGGAAGCGTTAATTTATACATTCTTTTATCAAAGCCACAGATCTTAGAATATTTTCTATCACAGCATCTTTCTTTTCAATCAATATATTTGATTTAATAGCATCTTCTATTCTTACCATTATGCAACATATTAGTTCTGCAACTAAAAGAAAAGAAAAACTAAAAAAGAAACAAACTAAGAAAAGAAAAAACTAAAAAAGAAAAATAAAGCTAAAAAGGAAACTGTATCTATATATATAAAAATAAGTTGCATATATACATTTTTGTTTTTTCGTGGGTTTGCATTTGACGTCATTATAAGTATATAAGGCATTGTATATAACGTCATAATAAGATGACACTACAGACCGGGACACTGGGACACAAATGACGACCGGGACACTGGGACACAAATGACGACCGGGACACTCAAAGAGAAATTACAGACCGGGACACCGGGATACAAAGGACGAGTGGGACGTCCCATTGTCTGTCCATATAAATAGATTGTTAGGTCTAACGACTCTTGAACATGCAACATAATAATTGTCCATGGGAAAACAATCCGTATTCAGATCTATACCGCATTTTTCTAACGATTGCCCTTGAGCTTTGTTGATAGTGATTGCTAATGGAACATTACCTGTGTCCCCGTCGTCATTTATTTATCCCCCTGTGCCCCCGACGTCCCCGTTGTAGTTTTGTCCCTGTGTCCTGGTCTTCATTTATATTCCCTGTGTCCCGGTCGTCATTTGTGTCCCGGTATCCCAGTATGTAATTTCTCTTTGAGTGTCCCGATCGTCATTTATATTCCCAATGTCCCAGCTGTAATTTGTATCCCGGTGTCCCGGTCTGTAATTTCTCTTTGAGTGTCCCGGTCGTCATTTATATTCCCTGTGTCCCGGTCGTCATTTGTGTCCCAGTGTCCAGGTCTGTAGTGTCATCTTATAATGACGTTATATACAAAGCCTTATATACTTATAATGACGTCAAATGCAAACCCACAAAAAAACAAAAATGTATATATACAAATTATTTTTATATATATAGATACAGTTTCCTTTTTAGCTTTATTTTTCTTTTTTTGTTTTTTCTTTTCTTAGTTTGTTTCTTTTTTAGTTTTTCTTTTCTTTTAGTTACAGAACTAATATGTTGCATAATGGTAAGAATAGAAGATGCTATCCTTGCGACGCGTGGAATCGAACCTGCAAACCTTCACTTTGAAGTGAACGCCATTGTCCAGTACGCCATCGCAAGGTATTCAAAGAATTCACACACCAAGTATATGATAGCTACCTGAACATTTCAACTGACGATATATTGATTGAGCAGAAAGATGCTGCGATATAAAATATCCTAAGAGAGCCTCATTAGTCTAAAAGATAAGCACAAGAAAATGATTGAAAGAAGAAGGTTGGAGTTTTTCTTTTCTTTTAGTTGCAGAACTTATATGTTACATAATATCCTTGCGACGCGTGGAATCGAACCTGCGAACCTTCACTTTGAAGTGAACGCCATTGTCCAGTACGCCATCGCAAGGTATTCAAAGAATTCACACACCAAGTATATGATAGCTACCTGAACATTTCAACTGACGATATATTGATTGAGCAGAAAGATGCTGCGATATAAAATATCCTAGAGCCTCATTAGTCTAAAAGATAAGCACAAGAAAATGATTGAAAGAAGAAGGTTGGATGATTTAAAGAAGGAAAGAAAGAAGGTTGTGTTTTTGAAAGAAAGTTGGATGAATGAAAAAACTTTGGCTGATTGAAAGAAGTTTAGACGATTGAAAAAAGGTTAGATGATTGAAAAAAGGTTAGATGATGAATGAAAGAACGATGGATGATTGTAAGAAGGCTAGATGATTGAAAAAAGTTTGGATGATTGAAAAAAGGAATGGAACAAGGTTGTGTGTTTGAAAGAAAGTTGGATGATTGAAAGAATTTTGGGTGATTGAAAGAAGGTTAGACGATTGAAGAAAGGTTAGATGATTGAAAAAAGGCTGGATGATTGATAAAAGTTCAGCTGTCCGAAAGAAGATTGGAAAATTGAAAGAAACGTTGTATAATTGAAAGAAAGGCTGTATAATTGAAAGAAGGTTGGATGATTTAAAGAAGGTTGGATGATTGAAAGAAAGCTGGATGATTGAAAGAAGGTTGGATGATTGAAAGAAGGTTGGATGATTGAAAGAAGGCTGGATGATTGATAGAAGGTTGGATGATTGAAACAAGGTTGGATGATTGAAAGAAGGTTGGATTATTGAAAGAAGGTTGGACTATTGAAAGAAGGTTGGATGATCGAAAGAAGGCTGGATGATTGATAGAAGTTTGGATGATTGAAACAAGGTTGGATGATTGAAAGAAGGTTGGATTATTGAAAGAAAGTTGGACTATTGAAAAAAGGTTGGATGATTGAAAGAAGGGTTAATGATGGAAGAAAGGTTAGATGATTGAAAAAAGGTTGCATGATTGAAAGAAGGTTGGATGATTGAAAGAAGGTTGGATGAAGGTGGGATGATTGAAAGAAGGCTGGATGATTGAAAGAAGGTTGGATGATTGAAAGAAGGTTGGATGATTATAAGAAGGTTGGATGATTGAAAGAAGACTGGATGATTGAAAGATGGTTGGATGATTGAAAAAAGGTTTGATGATTGAAAGAAGGTTGGGTGATTGAAACAAGGAATGAAAGAAGGTTGTGTGCTTTAAAGATAGTTGGATGAATGAAAGAACTTTGGATGATTGAAAGAAGATTAGACGATTGAAGAAAGGTTGCATGATTGAAACAAGGTTGGAGAATTGATAAAATTTCGGTTTTCCGAAAGAAAATTGGAAAATTGAAAGAAACGTTGTATAATTGAAAGAAAGGTTGTATGATTGAAAGAAGGTTGGATGGTTGAAAGAAGGTTTGATGATTGAAAGAAGGTTGGATGATTGAAAGAAGGAATGAAAAAAGGTCGTGTGTTTGAAAGAAAGTTGGAAGAATGAAAGAACGTTGGATGATTGAAAGAAGGTTGGATGATTTAAAGAAGGTAGGATGATTGAAAGAACGCTGGATGATTGAAAGAAGGTTGGATGATTGAAAAAAGGTTTTAAGATCGAAAGAAGGAATGAAAGAACGTTGTGTGTTTGAAAGACAGCTGGATGATTGAAAGAACTTTGGATGATTGAAAGAAGGTTATAGACGATTGAAGAAAGGTTAGATGATTGAAAAAAAGGTCGGTTGTTCGAAAGAAGATTGGGAAATTGAAAGAAAGGTTGTGTGAATTTAAAGAAAGGTTAAATTATTAAAAAAGATTGGATGATTGAAAGAAGGTTGGATTATTGAAAGAAGGTTGGATGATTGAAAGAAGGATAGAAGCCATTCTTTTGTACAACCTTCTTTCATTCCTTGTTTTAATCATCCAACCTTCTTTTAATCATCCAACCTTCTTTCAATCATCCAACCTTCTTTCAATAATAGATAGATAGATAGGTTTATTTAAACAACATCGTAGCTAAAAGCTAATTTGCGTTGCTTCACTATGCTAAATAACAAACTAACACAAAAAGAAGAAAATATCACTCGGCTTTGTTTAAGCTCTACTGTGAACAGTTCTGACAACTAAAAAGGGACGGTAGCAGCATCTGGTGGCTTCGTCAGAAGATTAAAAGTCACCAAGTTCGAAAAAGTAGATGGTGCCACCGTATAAAGGGGTGAAGAAAGGTCAAATAAAGTATCTTTCCTGTACTTAATTTACATATTGATGGCACAGAAAACTGTCAGGATAGTCACTGCTTTAACTGGTGACGCCATTGACGAACCAGCAACTAGCTTTCATTCAGTGCGGACGAACAAAAAATAACATTTTTCTGGATATTACCTTGCTTTTGAAGCGTGAACATAAGCTAAATTAGACGGATTATTTTTTTCAAGTTTCAAGGATAAACTATTATGAAAGTGTAAAGATTGAATCTCATTATCTACGTCACTCGTACAAATACCGATCTACCTGTGTTTGCTGAGAAATTGTGCAAAAAATATTGGATTTGTTTGTTTTGCTAATTAATGGATTATCTGACGTTGAGTCTGGAACTGTGTGTGAACTGGATTCATTTCATGGGATGCAGCCTAATAGACTAGTACATAACACTATATTAAATTTTGCCATGCGGGCGAAATCAAAAGGTAATGCAAATGCCGATATTATAAAAACTGGTTGTGATTTTTTCGCCGACGATTTGGTGAGCGAAGCGAAGAAAACAATTTGGTCTGTGGCGAATTATGCTACTCGACCAAGTGAAAGGCTGAAAGTTGCTGATACATTTGCAGACATTTTGAAAGTTTTAGACTACCGTGATAAGAATTCAGTGGAACTGCCGAAGTTTGTTATATACGAACCGGACGAAGTCCCCACAATTCCTGGCGAGGAAAGCGCTACGTTAACCCGCAAGGTAAATGATTTATGTCTAGAATTTAAGAATTTTGTGTCTATGGCTAAAGCACAGAGCCTATGTTGCCCTTCAGCGAGTAGTGTCCCAGGCCCCGCCAATCCTGTAACAGTCAATCCTCAGACATCCTATGCCGTTGTTCTTAAAATGCCAAAGTCTCTTGATAATCCCATTGCTCGCAAGCAGTTTTTGGATACCATCTGCCCCAACTCAGCCGAAATAAGTGAGCTAAAAAAGGTGAGACAGGACTGGAAATTATTCGTCAAGTCCAAATCTTCTGCTGAAAAGATCGTTGAGAAAATGAAAGTTAGTAAGCCTGAGGTCTCTGCCATGCTCAAAGAGAAAATGTTTATTGCTGTTTTGAAAAAGGTTCCACCTAGTATGACCCAGACTGATATAGAATCCCTTGTTCCATGTGCATTAAAAGCAATAGAAATCGGTAGCTTTGAGCGCTCCAAAGTGTTCAAGCTGTATTTCGGGACCAGTAAGGATCTCGAAGACTTTCTTGCAGTCTCAGTCCGAAACCGTTATGAGAAGCTGCCTGCTGAAGAATTCAAATTTCTCCCAAAAAGATGTTATTCGTGTCATAGAGTTGGTCACTTAGCGACTAATTGCGTATTGACGCCTATATGTGGTCGTTGTGGTGCTTCTGAAAACACATCCACGAAGGATAATTTGTGCACTAAAGATATGTACTGCATTATATGCAAAAAGAAAGGCCATACATGCTATAACATAAGATGTCCGGCTAATAAAGAGATAATCAATATGAATTCCCTACCAAAATGAATCTAGAACCCACTTGTGCTAAGCATGCAGTTGCAACGTGGAATTTAAATGGAAATATCCTTAACCGGTCTATTTTTATCGAGGACCTTCTTTCAAGATATGATATTGTGTGTTTGCAGGAACATTTTGCAACCTCTCTCAGCCTTCCGTTATTGAACCTGTCACCAAACCATCAAGTTTTTACAGTTGCAGCCAAACGCTCTCGCACTCATGGCCGGCCATCTGGTGGCCTTGCGACTTACTTTAGATCCTCTCTATCAACTTCTATGTTTGACTCGGCATTAGACTTTCTCGCTATCAAAATGCATGATATTGTTATAGTGAATGTTTACCTCCCTACGGATTTTCGTGATGATCGATCAGATAGACAGTTTGCCAGAAGTATTGCAAGGCTATCCAAATGTATTGATAAAATAAAAAAAGCATGGACTTTCGTGTCTGATAACAGGTGACTTTAACTGTGATCTTGAAAACCCGAGCGGCAACAACAGTTCAAGTTCTATTCGTGCCACTACAATGTTTTATCATTATTCCACTTCACACCTCCTTAGGTCACATCCACTTTTTCTCCGTTCCTTTTATTTCATATGATCTATCGCTCAGAAAGTTCTTCAACAAGCCCCTCCTTCACTCTATTAAACATAAAGCATTTTTAAGAATATTCCTTGCTGCGTTCCTAACTTTATTCCCTAAGCCACCATCAGCAACTTCAAAAATTATTTTCCTAGAATTATTCACTTTATTTTCTACATCAGAAATAAGAAATCATTTATTTTAAGACAGCTTTTATAGTCGTAGGTTAAAATCACAAACTAAATGTCGCTGTCATTCACAAACCGAGTCCTAAAGCCTTTTGTCATGGGCAATGGTAAAAAACGGCCAAATAAATTGTTAAATCGATTAGTTCTGAAAGGCACTGCCACTAATTGGTTCTTCTCTTCGGTATTAAATACTGAGTTGGCAGCAGGGGGTAGAAAATGTCGGTGCTTGGGAGAAGCAAGGAGAAATTGCCCGAAACGCATTATCTACTGAAACCTGCGATCCCTAAGAGTTTCAATCTTTAAAGATTCAATATTCAATCTTTCAATTTTTGAAAGATTCAATCTTTAAAGATTCAATCTTTTTTGAACTCCTTCCATATCAATCACTTAGATACTCCCAAAACAGGGCATGTATATTCTAATATGGGACATTTGTATGTTACATATGGCGTTTTCAGCTGATTTACTGGGAAAGCATTAAATCAAAGCTGCACAAATCAAGAGCGGCACAAAAATCAAGGAACTTAGTGCGTAGTAGCCTTTCTGGACTAGCCCTTGAATATGAGCATTAAATGAGCAATCGACGCTGAAATTAAATCCCAGGACTAAAGTTGACAATACAAACGGAGATCAGGGATTGGGCAAACAAGACCTCATTTCAGCGGATTAAATTTTACGATTTTGGTTTTACTTTCGTTGATCTGCAAACTATTTGCATTACATTCTTCTTTGAATTCTGTTAGAATATCAGAACTGAATTGGGGCATAGCTTGGGTTGTATCTACTGTGAACTTAAGACGCCCATTTAGATCGCCTACGTATTTGAATTGACCATCCATGTTGTCCTTAACGTAATTCATTACCGCAAGGAAAAGTGGAGCGACCAAATTGATGCCTTGAAGGGCTCCAAATATAATCTATTCCGAGTCAGAGTCGAGATCACCAGGAAAGAGGGCGTAGACTCGCTGGTACAGGGAACGTAGGAAATCCATAACAAGCAGTAAGATATGTTTGCGTTCACCCATTCTTTTAAGATTCGTAGCAGCCACAAGATGTTTAATAAAATCAAATACTTTCCTGTAATCAACGAGTAGCGAATCAACGAAAGCGTCTCCAGATTCAAGACATTGCACGATCAGGTGATAAAGCCTGACTAAATACACTGCGGTACTACACACTTTTAAAAAACCATATTGTTACAAGTTAAGTGTATCTGCGACTTGCAACATAAATTCACAGTAAATTAAGGACTAAGTGACTATGGTAGGATTGAAATGGATATTAACTGATCACAGCTATTGGGATGCTTCAGCTTTAGAATGACACGTACATAAGTTTGTTTCCAAGACTGGGGGAACGATTGATTATTGAACGAAGTTAGAAATTTCACAAGAAATATTGCATATTCACGTAAAAGTTTTACTGGCAATTCGGCAGGATGGGAAGCACAGTTATTTCGCAGTTCCCGTATTTCCTTTAAAATGCGTACTCAGAAACTTGCTGGATTTCATCGCATTTGCTGTCTTCTATCAGAGTATTCAAATCAACTTCGCTCAACGATGAATACCTGGTACAGATTTTAGTAAAGAAAGAATTGACTTCTTGTGATCAAAGTCCCATCTGATTTCAGCATCCGTAGATCACAACTGACAGATTTTGTAACTTTTTCGCAGATGAAATACACCCTGAACTATGTAGTCGGCATGTAAGTTTGATCAATCAGTTCAGAGCTGTCGTGATCCTCGGCTTGTCAGATCTAAAAACTGGCACTACTTTAGTCGGAAAAAATTCATAGAACATTTCGAGCAGCATGGAGTTGAGTGTTTTAACCTTGTCGTTCAAGTCAGTGATTGAGCATATTTCTTCAAATGAGTAATTACCAACCCACTGTTCAAAGGTACATATAGAGTCCTGGTTCAGTGGACGAACTGTTACTTTGCTTCTTTTCGGTTTCAGCACATTGTTTTTCGTTTGTAACAGGATTACACAATGATCGACGGTTTGCAATGGGCCCATTGAGAGGGTAGGACGGTACAGTTCACTGACATTTGGAAATATCAGGTCTTAGATATTGCCACTTTCATGGGAATGTTCACTACTTGTATAAGATCAAGCGCATTGGAAAACCACTGTTTGTTGGACTGGTTAAAGTCACCTTCAATAATAAAGGCAGGAACCACATATGCACGTCGAAACTTATCAAGGCAGGATTGCAAGTAAATTAGAAGCTTTCTGTTATAATAGACGGATGCCACTATCAGGCATGAAAACTTCTTCGGCAGTTGGGAGGACATAGATTCAGACCAGATTACTTCATGGCAAAAGTCATTGGGGACACTTAGCAGCTTGGATGGGAGGTCGTTACGAAAATACAGTGCAATACCGCCACCTCTGCGGCTTCGGCCTCTATCAAGGCGGGTGTTAAAAAAACAAGTGTAGCCTTTGAGATACCCGGTATCATTTGTGATATCCCAACATTCAGTCACGATTGCAATTGGTACACCAGATCCTTGTAAGAAGACTTCTAGTTAGTCCATTTTGTTAATAAAGGAGTGGGTGCTGGTCATGTGAATAGAGGCAAGTTGTGATTTGGCAGAAAGGAGTTAAGGACATAAAACAGGAGGAATTTCGCTGGATTAATCAGAAATAGCCACATAAGCATATCATGACGTAAGATTAGGTGGGATTTCATAGTGAGTCAGACAGTTTATTTTTACAAGCGGCCGTAGTCTTTCTCTTTAATCTTTAATCTGGTCGACAGATCTGAAACATATACTAGGATAAAATGCCATTAATTCCCTTTGGCTCCACGCTTGCCTCTGCAAGTGCGTCTGTAGGTCGTTTCCGATAACGTCACAACATTGCCACCTGGTGGCACTTAGGAGTCCAAATTGAGAGAGTGACGAATGTAGGTGGCGCCACTACGTGTCGAAGTGATTTAAGTTTGTAAATCGTCGATTTTTAGATTATGACTGGCATAAATACTGCACTAAATAAAGGAAAAAAAGTTAAGTCTCTGATTACTTACATTGCCAGGGCAAGAAACTAGGAACACTAGCACTAACAAGCTAACTAAGCATGGTTGCGAAGCAGCTATTCAGCGTTTGGTACGCTATCTCACTCAGCAATTTAAACTCTCCAGTGTAGTATTTGACTTTTCCTGGAAAGCTTCTCTCAAATTCTTATCCTGGAGTCTACCAACACCAAAGCTTCCTTGAAGCTTCGCTTGATCCTGCCAGTCTTCAGTTTACAACAACAAAATGAATAAGGTTGCCTGTCTAACCATTATTCAAATGCCATGTTAACTCATAGGCCATTTTATGACCAAATACTGTATTGGTTACTAAAATTGCAACATTCTGTAGCCATTGCTGTTTTCTTTTCCTGCACCAAATTTACCTATGCTAGGATACTACCTATCCCTATTTCTACAAACCTTTGCAATAAAATCTCCTAATAAAAAAAAAATCCTTAAGTCTGGGATCCAGTCTATTTTTTCCTATTGCTATAAGTAAAATTCATCCGAGTCACTACTATTTCCGTTAGTCAGTCCCACAGAGGCATATACAACTATGACTAATACCCTGCATTTTTTAGTCATAAAATGAGCGACTAGGATTCTATTATTAATATCTTCCCAACCTCGACAAAACTTAGCAGATCCCTTATTCATCACAAGCCCTACTCTCTGTCTAAGTACCCCCATACTTCGTGCCCGATTAAATAAATTCTACATCACCTAATTTCACATTTCTTACCCCTGAGATATAAGTATCTGAAACTCCCAATAAGTCAAATTTGAAACGTCAGTATTCGTCACTAAAAATGTAGAACAATAGTTATTTTCTAATGCTGTAACATTCCAGGTTGCAATCTCCATATTCTTATAATCATTGAAATTACGCTGGCCTAACAAAAAGCCATGGTCCCAAAAACGGTCCAGAACAGGGACAAACGTAACTCCTCAAGTCTAAACATAACGTCTGAATGAGTAAAATGAAGGCCTTACACACCAACAGCCCTATTTTACTAAATGAGACGCATCTTAGATGGCAGGAGTAGGATCAACAGATAATAATTATTGCGGTAAGGGATATTTCTCAGTTGAATCAATGCACAAATTGACTTTTGATTTACGCAGATATACACGTACGAATAAAATTCGCTTTTAACAAATATAATTGTCAACTTAGCATTCTAGTTGTGGCGCCAAATAAGGTGTTGAGCTAAAGAAAAATAAACTTATACAGTCCAGCTTGGCAATTTTTCAAGCAATTCTATCTACGCAACAGCAACATACATGTAATTGTTAACTTGTCTTTTTCAAAACAGCAGTAACAGTCGTAAGAGAGATAGTCGTATTTAAAAATAATGGCAATTAAAAGTGCTAAGTTGCATTGTTGAAAGTATTGTATGAACCTGGAGTTATTTCGCATAGAACAAGTACATCGTTCGATTGCTACATTCATACATCGCCTTTGAAAGTTAATAATTACTCTTATTTTATGTGGGTATTTCTTAGAAAAATTGCTTCATGACCAGATAAATCCAATTTATTCAACTTCATTAAATGTTTAACAAGGCAAGTAAAACTGCTTAAATCTTAAGCAGGCTCTCACATTTGAATTTGATACGATAAATGGCAAAAAAATTTCCCCTAAATGTCCCAACAGATAAGGAAAAAATAAAGAACAATCCATACAAAATAAGAAAGGAATAAAAAAAGCACCAAAACATATATCTTTCTTTTATAAAAAGCAATGGAAATTTATATAGATTCACATGTATAACACGACTTAGCAGTTATATCTCGTCTTTTTAGTTGTTTCCCTCTTCTCATTATCCAGAAAGCACATAAAAAGAATTCTTTTCACTTTTTTTTGCAAAGACTTTAAATCATACGGGAGAAAAGCGTCAAAACACAAGAATACTTCCGTGTTTGAAGAAAGCACAAAAATTGGCTGACATCTACTTTCGAGCATGCTCTTCAATATGGCTTGATTTGGAAAGTGAAATTTTTAATCAGAACACCGCAAGGTGACTCGAAATTCAAGATGGTGGACGAAAATACGAGTTTGTCAAAATGAGAAGACATGGCTGTTCAAGTAGGCTAACATGGGTTAATCCAGGGCAGAGGTTCCGAATATGAACGCAAAAATAACCTAGGTTGTACCATTGTGCCACTAGGAGCCTCAATTTCAAAAACGCGGACAAAAATACGAGTTTTTTAAAATGAGAAGACATGACTGCTTAAATAATTTAGCCTGGGATAATCGATGGCACTGGTACATCAAAGTAAGAGTCGACTGACGTAATAATATCTGGCATTCTGTCTATTGTTCTGAATAATGATGAAACGTCGCTTTCCGTAGTTTGAATTTTGGGCACTTATCATGGAATTCAAGGAACACCAGTTGTAGCTTGATGTCATATCGCTCCGCTGATTTCAAACCATACATGGAAATCTTACAGCTAATAGCACCAAGTTTTTTACTTTTCGACCATATCAATTATTCCCCTTGGCTCCCTGTTCACATTGAAAGATATGGTACTGCTAGAAACAGAGCATCCGTCTGTTTTTGAAGAGTTCATGATAGACAGGTTAACGATATCAAAATCGGGAAGAACATTCTCAAATTCACCTCTGGACCAGCCATACGAGCAGCTAAACTGTGTTATTAAGGGCATTGGGGGAGATATAGGCATTCTGAACGATTATTCAGCTCTTCGCTGCTGGTGCACTGGAGGCCCAGCAGTAGCCAACAGCATCAACGAATTCGAACATAGTCCTTCCAACTCTGGTCCTCATAATGACGGAGACCATTGTGAGGCAGTCACACCAGAAGAGTTTTCAATTGAACATTTCCAGTCTTATAACAACTATTTTCGAAATAGGGAGTCCTTTTCTAGAAACAACGACAGATCTCATTGTTTAAGCACTTTACATGGGCTTTGTTGCTCGAGGAGAGATATGGACGCCTTCTTCAAACATGAAAACAGTCAGTAACCACCAGCTTTGACGTCTGATGGTCAGATTCGTGCTGGCAACAAGGCTGAATTTGCAGATGTCTTAATCAGCTTAACCTCAGCTCCTCGGGTGCAAATGTTGAAACCAAGGAATTTGAAGACCTTCAGATAGTATTTAGAAAACGTGTTTATTCTTATGATAGACTATCACCTCAATTATGCCGAGATACTTGATCTCGTATTAGATTTTATTAGATTGGATAGTCTAAAGTTGTCTGTCAGAAATCAAAGAGGCAAAGTTTCACGACTAAAAGTTGTCCCGAACACACAAATTTCATTTAAACGGAAAAAATTCCTGCAAGCAGATGCAAACAAAACAGACAGTGTTTAAGCTGGTGTCCCATGCTGTGATGAAAAAGTTTCCGACGTCAAAACCAGTATGTTGCACTATAGGAAACACGAGCAGAATTTCATCCAGTTATGTTCATACCAAGAGGCTGATACCCACTTTTTGCTTCACGCTTGTGACGCAGTCTCACAAGAAAATTCTTCGATTCCCATAAGAACGGTGGACACAGATCGATTGTGACGGCAACCACATGCTTTCATTACATTGGAGTATTTGAATTACTTTTCGCGTTTGTTGTTGGTACCACCCTAACTCCTAAGGCAGGATCCCATTCACGAAATAGTTCGATCACTCGGGCCAACAAAATCAAAGGCACTTTTGTTCTTCCACGCGTTTATAGGATTTGATACCCTTTCTTCTTTTATTCACCACTCAAAGAGGTGGTTCTTTGCGACTTGGCAAAATATTCCAGGACTGACGGACACTTTCCTTCGACTGACAAACCAGGCTTCCCAAGTGACAGAACTGCAAGCATACAACCTTGAACGCTTTGTCATGAAGACACACGACGCAAAACAAGACTGTGACGACCTGGATGAATTTAGGAAAGTTACATTTACTCGACAAAATACCAAGAACATGCAGAGACTTCCTCCAGCTACTTTTTTGCTTTTACAACATATCCTTAGAGTTGCAGGTCATATGTGGAGTTTGAATCAACATTCAACCTTCCAAGTTTTTCTGACTTTGGCTGAGGTTAGGTTCCCTTCCACCAGGGTCAAAAGTCTGGCGCGAGACAGAGCGTTGTGGTTGTGAAAAAGGGTGTGAAATAAGGTGCCGCTACAGGAAATTTGACCTTAACTGTAGTTCATTATGTTGGTGGAAATCTAAGTGCTTTAATACTTGAACATTCGATTATTTTTTTATGAGCAGAAGATTCGATTGATCTACTTATGTTCCTAATAAAAATATATAATTCTTAAATGCTTTAATTCGTCTATTTAGCCTCTGATGATTCATTTACAATAATTAAGGAGATGAAGAGTTAACCAGTATTTAACTGATTTTGGTTTAGCAAATATAAACAAAGGCTATAAATTGGACGTATCTTAGGCAATTTGTACTGTGCACACAGTACTATTATAGGTGCATGTCGGAATGACAGAACAATATTTAAAACTGTTGTACTAATCACTCAACTCAAGTCTGTTATATCGGGATCATGAACCTCATGGAATCTGGAAAACTGACATTTTCTTCCACCGTCTTCAAATTTTAGGTCCCAAGCGGATCAACGGTATAACTAAGGTATATTTATGTGCATATACGTGTGTTTTGAGAATCTGAGCTATCAATTGCTCCTAATCTGCCCATTGGAAGTGATTAGTTCTTGTTTTAACAAAGCTTGTGTTTTTTGACCGCCATCTTGAATCTGAAGTGCCTAGCAATACTCTGGTACAACCCAGGTTGGTCTTAAGTTCATATTTGGAACTTCTGCCATCGATTACCCCATACTGGCCTATTTCAGCAGTCATATCTTTTCATTTTGACAAACTCATGTTTTCGACCGCCATCTTGGATTTGAGGCACCTAACGGCACTAGGGTATGATTTAGTTACTTACTATTCGGAACTTGGGTCATCGAGTACCCCATACTAGCCAATTTGAACGGTCATGTCTTCTCATTTTAACAAACTTGTATTTTCGTCCGCCATCTTGGATTTCAAGCCACCTAGTAGCATTCCGATGAAAAATTTCGCTTGTGTAATCGAGCCATATTAAAGAGCCTGCTCGAAAGTACACGTCAGCTAATTTTTGTGCTTTCCTCAAAAACCGAATTATTTTGGTAGTTTTCACCCGCACTAAGATTTACATATTAATATAGACTTAATTTTAAAACAAGACCATCTTCGCTTCTCCTTCCCCCCTTCTTCTTTAACCTCCTATTGTTCTCAAAAACTTGAAACGAATTCACCTATTTTTGCAAAGATTCTAAATTACACATTTAATATAGATTCACTTTCATAGCACTCGCGAACTCACCTTCTTCTTTGTCTGCCCCTCCTCTGGCCCCTTTATTCTTCTCAAATATTATAAAATCTGGTTAGTTTCAGAAATTAAATTGCCATTTCACAAGAGTTTTTTGTGAAAAAAAAATGCTCATATTGATCCATTTCTATCAAATTGATCCATTTCAATCAAATGAAACAATTTGGTCTAATTGATCAAATAATTATATTACGTAGTTTTCTTGCAGTCTACTATAGATTTTAACACTTTAGTTTCAAAATAAGGGTTTTGGTAACATGTCAGGCTTTTGGAGATACAATAAATGGCAGTCAAATTTGCAAAGCTTCTTCATTACAAAAGGATTTGCGATGCATATTTGACTTTACCCCATACAGACGCGTCACCATTATATTGCAATTCAGTTGAACTTGGAAAAAAACCTACCTCTTTCTTTTAAAATGAGCATGCGGCCTAGAAGAATGACAGTTTCTATCACAGGAGCCAGCATTAGCCTGATTGTATAGAACATATACTTTTCCTGCCATCAACTTAAGCGCTTTAAAGTTTCCGCTGATTGGAGTTCTTTTTATCCAGATTTATGTCCAGTTTCTTGAATGTTTCCATTGCATAACTAGAGAAAACAAAGTCAATATTAGTGAGGGATGAAGGGGTTGGCCAATGCGTTGTTGTATAATGTTTAAGGATTAATAAGAACTATTGCATTAGACGCTTTCTTAACGTGGTGAAGAAAATAGCATTAAATTCAAGCTATAAGAAAAAATTATACAAAGCCCTACTTTTACCGGCGCTTAGTAAGGTTTTATCACAGCATTTAAAGGAAATCATCAGTGGAATTAATAAAATAATATAATTGAAACTAGCATATTTATAAAAAGAAAATAAGCAACTTTTTGGGTTATTCGCAAAATAATGAACCTTTGGATTATTTAATAGATTAATTTCAGACAGAGAGTTCACGGAAAAAGTTCTTTCTAAGTCTTGATGTGAATTTCCTTATTTAATCTTGCCCAAAAGTGAAACAGACTTCCAAAAAAGGTGGCAAAGCCTTCTGTATCTTCTAATTACAAACGAAATGTTGAATTCATAGTTGTTTACTTAGTTGCTCTCATTTCCCCATGATATAAAGACGAAAGATTTGATAAAAATATAGGCCTATCTTATCTAAAAGTCAACATAAAAAGTATGCCAGTTTGTAACTACTTTAAATATTTTTTAGTTCCCTTTTTCCTTCTCCTCTATTCCCTTTTCCTAAAAATGTAGGCCTATCTCATCTAAAAGTAAAGATAGAAAGTATGTCAGTTTGTAACTACGTTGAAAATTGTTTAGTTCCCCTTTGGATTTTTTCTCTTTTCCCTTTTCCTAAAAATATAGGCCAATCTTATCTAAAAGTAAAGATAAAAAGTATGTCAATTTGTAACTACATTGAGTAGTTTTTAGTTCTCCTTTCTGTGAAAACTACGCCCTACTTTGTGAAAACTTTGTGAAATTCCCCATCTTCCACTACTTTCCTTTTACGATTCGATGTGACAACAAAGAAGAGAATTTACGTAACGAAAATTTTTAATAATTGAATAGCAATCAAAAGTCAAATTGTAGAGGATACCGGCTTTTGGGTATGAATAGACCAGAGATGGAGCCAGGGAGACAAAAATGTTTCCATTTTGATTTCCTTGGTATTTTAAGTGTGACTGATAGCCTACTTTAGACCTGATACAACTATACGCTATACACAGAGCGTACGGAGGGTTAACAAGAATCAACTCAACACACAAAAAACTCCCTTGCATGTTTGAGTGGGAAAATTCATTTGGGTAAAAATGAGGATCTTTGTTGAGGTGGAGCGAGAGAGGCTTGGTCTAATAGAAGTAGGTGTAGGAGGAGATAACTAGTAAAAACGAACTTCATGGTAGCTATGGAAAGCACTATTGGCAAAAACAAATCAAAATTTTGTTTCCCTTTCTTAATGGGAAGAAGGGGCATATGAAAAACTTTATCCTTGTTTTAAATAATTCTTACACATTTTTTAAACTGCCCCTGTTCTGTTCGACAACTCATTGGAATCCCTAGGAGGCAAATCTGGAAAGATGTTTTCCACGATTGGGGGCATATTTGTGTCGAAATTTTTCAAACAATTTTTGACTTGAATTTTTCAATTTTTTGACTTGACTTTTAAAATTTCAGTGTCTAAATTTAAGTATTAGCTGCTTAGTTCTAATACATGTTTAAATATCTCAACTGACTTGGAGTCTACAAATATACTAAGAGTGCACTAGATCAAATTGGCTTCCAAAGGAATATTTTGATGTTTACTGGTATAAATGGTCTTTTTCTTTTTTTATGGGGTTAAGCCACATTTTCCAGCGACTGTATTTAGGACTAGTGAGTCGAAACTCAGGAATTATAACAGATAGATATGGCAAGATTGGCTCCAGAATGACATCTTGTGTTTCGGAACGATTTTAAATTTTTGCTAGTTACGAGTTAGATCATTTAAGTGAAAACAAACAATAAGATGAGCAATTAATTTAGTGGCAAAGCACTTGATGAAATATCAAAGCACTTATTTTTCAGTTTGTCCACCGTTAAGTTATTTTATATGACATTTTGTGTATATTGAATTATCAACTTCTGAGCAGCTAAAATTTTAACTACTATCTTACCCACATCGTTCGGGCACAAAAAATGGGAATCACGGATGCAAGTTAGAACTACAGTTAATTATGTTTCAAATAAAATGGAATTTAGGTATTTAAATCTTTCTCAGCTTAAATTTGAGAACAAAATATAGGAGATTTTTTGGGGGATAAATTACAACAGGTTTTAGAAGCATTTTATTTTTTCCTTCTGAGCCTGCAAGAATAATATTAACAAATGTTCACAAAAAATTCCAAAAACTAAGCATTCTGAAAATGACAGAGTATTTTACAGAACACTGAATGATATTTTTGCAGGCCAATTTGAAGAAGCGCGTTCTAAAACGGGCTTAAAATCTGTCCATAGGTAAGTTAAATAAATCGATCAAATTAGCTCCTGAGCGATTCATTTTAAGCGCTTTTGTTCTCAATTTTTCTTTGTTCTGCTTAATGTTTATGCACAGTTCCGTAATTATTTATAAACATCATGCCGAAAATGGGCTATTCTTGTTTATTTTTCCACACACAAAACTCTCTCCTGGGGATTGTAATGTGGATTTAACTGTTTTTCGATTTTTTTTTTTTTTTCATTTGTTTTTTCAATAAACAAGCTCCTACATGATTCATTTTATGCGACTTTTGTTTTTGAACATTTGTTATTCTGCTCGATGTTTATGCATAGCTCCATAGTTATGTACAAGTAGCAGGTAAGTAAACAAGCATTGTTTTGGCTGCACCAGAATTCTTCTTTGGATTCTAAGTAGTATGTTATACAATACTCCGGAAGCGACATCCTTATTTGGGCCCTATAAATATGGTCAATTGTCCAGAGGTAAGAACCTGATGACCTTTTTACTTAAGCAAAGTATAAGAGATACAATATTAGCATAATTCAGTTGGCTTCTCATTTGCATATAAGATCCTAGCAACCAACCGCAGCAACCAGATCCAATATAAGGCTAAATTTTTAATGTATTTTATGCTAATACGAAAGTAGAATTCAGAGAGAGGAAACTTTGAATATACCCTTTATCATCAAGTTTTTATTTGACAAGATATACTAGCAAAAATGGGTGGTTTGTTTACAATATTACAAGTTGATATTGGAGCTAGCAGCAGCAATGATACAAAGACAAGACTACCAAACGTAGCAGTTGAAATTACATCAAGATGTCGACTGAGCCCTGCATGGGATGAGAAGTATGCGAGATATGCGATATCAATGAACAAATTCAAATTGGAGGAGCAGTTATGTTTGGAAGCAAAACTTAATATAATGCATACAGATAAGCCTGTAACCTGCTTTAAATGCAAAAGTGAAATATACTAAGGAAAATAAATTGAATTAGTGCGTGAAAAAAGAGTGATATATTGTTGTAGTGATGCAATAAAAATGTTTCTAAATCGAAAATGTTTATTCTTATTAGATATTTTCATTAGGTTACCGTTCCTCTAGGAATATTCCTAAAGAAAAAAGAATCTTAGTTAGTCTGCAGTCATCTTTGAGAGAGTTAGGATTAAAAAATGGATAGATTTATGAAACTTAAAATCATGCAGAATTTTGTGATTTCGGAAAAGCGTCTCAATCTAAATGACCGTTTTCAAAGGTTATCTGTGCAAATGAAATATTTTCTCAAAGTAACAGGTAGGTAAATAAGTTGTGTTTTGGTTGCACCAGAATTCTTCTTTGGATTCTAAGTAGCATGCTATACAATATTCCGGAAGCGACATCCTTAATTGGGCCCTAAAGATATTGTCAGTTGTCCAGAGGTAACAACATGATGACCTACTTACATAAGTAAAGTCTAAGAGATACAATATTAGCAACAATTCAGTTGGCTTCTCATTTGCATATAAGATCCTGGCAACCAGCCATAGCAACCAGATCCAATATAAGGCTAAATTTTTAATGTATTTTATGCTAATAAGAAAGTAGAATTCAGATACAGAGAAGTTTAACTATACCCTTTATCATCAAGTTTTTATGTGACAAGATATAGAAGCAAAGATGGGTGGTTTACTTACAATATTAGAAGTGGATATTGGAGCGGCAGCAGCAATGATACAAAGACAAGACTACTAAACGTAGTAGTTGAAATTACAACAACATGGGATGAGAATGCGAGATATGTAATGTCAATGAACAAATTCAAATTTGTTGAGCAGTTATGTTTTGCAGCAAACCTTAATATAATGCATACACATAGCCTTCCAGCTGCTTTAGATACAGAAGCGAAATATACGAACGAAATTAAATTGAATTCGTATATGAAAAATGAGTGATATATTGTTGTAGTTATGCAATAAAAATGTTTCTAAATCGAAAATATTTTTTCTTATTAGATATTTTCAGTAGGTTACCGTTCCTCTAGGAATATTACTATAGAAGAAAGAATCTTAGTTAGTCTCTAGTCAGCTTTGAGAGTGTTAGGATTTAAAAATGGATAGATTTATGAAACTTAAAATTATGCAGAATTTTGTGATTTTGGAAAAATGTCTCTGTCTAAATGATCGTTTTCAAAGGTTATCTGTGCAAATGAAATATTTTCTCAAAGTAACAGGTAAGTAAATAAGTTGTGTTTTGGTTGCACCAGAATTCTTCTTCATATTCTAAGTAGTATGCTATACAACACTCCGGAAGCGACAGCCTTATTTGTTACCAGGTTGTTACCAGAGGTAACAACCTGATGACCTACTTACACAAGTAAATAGTTCAAAAAATCCTTGACACTGAAAGTATAACATATTGTCTACTAGACACTAAAGATGAAGAGATTCTCGGCAATTCTTATGACTATGAAATTCAAAAAGCCCAAAATAATTGTGAAATCTGTCAAATTGAAGAGACATTAAAGAACTGAACTCGCAAGGATAAGAGACAGTTGCTTGTTCGCTAACCAGGATACAAAGAGTATCCTATAATACTTGCTAACGAGTATTTGTCGGAGGATTTTCCTATGGAGGAGAGAACACAGAAACGAGTCTTTCTCAGTTTATGTGTTCCTCACCCAAAGGAATTAAATGGGAGGTTTTAAGGGTGACCATACTCAGTGCTACAATTGCCCAAATTCGCGTGCTACATAGGGATTTTTGGCGCTACACTGAAATATTTTTTTTCGCGTGTCGAGACGCGCATTATTTGTTTAATTGTACTTAGATTAGTTATTATGTCAATTTTTTAAAGTGCTAAATTCAATGAAGCACTTGCTACACACGATAAAATAGTGCTAAAATAGCAGTTTCGTACTCCAAATGGGAACCCTGTGTATCACAGGGTTTGAGTGTTAATTTAGTGTTAAGTGAACGTTAAGTGTTTGATGTTAAATTAGTATCTTTATACTTTAAGGAGGAAATGATAGACCGTATTGAATGCAACGTATTGAATGGGACAGAACAAGGCTTATCATGCTTTCCTCTCCCTAGAGTTGAAGAATTAGTAAAATTGTGTAAAAAAAGGATAAACCATCGGAGTGTGGAAATACAGGAGGTTTTCCTAACTGGGACTTTTTCAGCTCACGACGCCCGTCCCTATAGAAAGCTGAAAAAATTCCATATTTTCTTGAGCTTTAAGATTGTACAATTCATATTCATTTCACGTGGGATGGAAATTACGTTTCCGTCTAATTAAGACATTTTTCAATGTCTTAATTAGTTCATCTACTTAATTTATACATTCTTTTATCAAAGCCACAGATCTTAGAATATTTTCTATCACAGCATCTTTCTTTTCAATCAATATATTTGATTGAATAGCATCTTCTATTCTTACCATTATGCAACATATTAGTTCTGCAACTAAAAGAAAAGAAAAACTAAAAAAGAAACAAACTAAGAAAAGAAAAAACTAAAAAAGAAAAATAAAGCTAAAAAGGAAACTGTATCTATATATATAAAAATAAGTTGCATATATACATTTTTGTTTTTTCGTGGGTTTGCATTTGACGTCATTATAAGTATATAAGGCATTGTATATAACGTCATAATAAGATGACACTACAGACCGGGACACTGGGACACAAATGACGACCGGGACACAGAGAATATAAATGACGACCGGGACACTCAAAGAGAAATTACAGACCGGGACACCGGGATACAAAGGACGAGTGGGACGTCCCATTGTCTGTCCATATAAATAGATTGTTAGGTCTAACAACTCTTGAACATGCAACATAATAATTGTCCATGGGAAAACAATCCGTAGTCAGATTTATACCGCATTTTTCTAACGATTGCCCTTGAGCTTTGTTGATAGTGATTGCTAATGGAACATTACCTGTGTCCCCGTCGTCATTTATTTATCCCCCTGTGCCCCCGGCGTCCCCGTTGTAGTTTTGTCCCTGTGTCCTGGTCTTCATTTATATTCCCTGTGTCCCGGTCGTCATTTGTGTCCCGGTATCCCAGTATGTAATTTCTCTTTGAGTGTCCCGATCGTCATTTATATTCCCAATGTCCCAGCTGTAATTTGTATCCCGGTGTCCCGGTCTGTAATTTCTCTTTGAGTGTCCCGGTCGTCATTTATATTCCCTGTGTCCCGGTCGTCATTTGTGTCCCAGTGTCCAGGTCTGTAGTGTCATCTTGTAATGACGTTATATACAAAGCCTTATATACTTATAATGACGTCAAATGCAAACCCACAAAAAAACAAAAATGTATATATACAACTTATTTTTATATATATAGATACAGTTTCCTTTTTAGCTTTATTTTTCTTTTTTTGTTTTTTCTTTTCTTAGTTTGTTTCTTTTTTAGTTTTTCTTTTCTTTTAGTTACAGAACTAATATGTTGCATAATGGTAAGAATAGAAGATGCTATCCTTGCGACGCGTGGAATCGAACCTGCAAACCTTCACTTTGAAGTGAACGCCATTGTCCAGTACGCCATCGCAAGGTATTCAAAGAATTCACACACTAAGTATATGATAGCTACCTGAACATTTCAACTGACGATATATTGATTGAGCAGAAAGATGCTGCGATATAAAATATCCTAAGAGAGCCTCATTAGTCTAAAAGATAAGCACAAGAAAATGATTGAAAGAAGAAGGTTGGAGTTTTTCTTTTCTTTTAGTTGCACAACTTATGTGTTACATTATCCTTACGACGCGTGGAATCGAACCTGCGAACCTTCACTTTGAAGTGAACGCCATTGTCCAGTACGCCATCGCAAGGTATTCAAAGAATTCACACACCAAGTATATGATAGCTACCTGAACATTTCAACTGACGATATATTGATTGAGCAGAAAGATGCTGCGATATAAAATATCCTAAGAGAGCCTCATTAGTCTAAAAGATAAGCACAAGAAAATGATTGAAAGAAGAAGGTTGGATGATTTAAAGAAGGAAAGAAAGAAGGTTGTGTTTTTGAAAGAAAGTTGGATGAATGAAAAAACTTTGGCTGATTGAAAGAAGTTTAGACTACTGCGTCAATCCCGACACGATTTTTTTTTCTGGCGGAACAGACGTACTACAGAATCGGATTAAGGTTCACATAGAAACATAGACTTTTGCGTCACTGCGATAAACTCTAACTGGCATCTAACAGCCAAAATTTGCTTTTCAATCAGCTCCATAACTTTGTTTATGATTTTTTTTTTTTTAAAAAATCAGAACAACACATGCGATTTGTCGTATGAGTTTAAATTATTCAACGCATCCGACATTGCAGCAAAACGGATGGTTTTGTGTGGTTTGTGCACGATTTGCGCACGATTTGTGTCATTTGTCGCGGGATTTTGCGCGAAATCGCAGCAGTGGGAACCAGGGGTTATGTACTTTTGAATTTTTCACTTTCCCTGTTTGAGCACAATACTTTTAGAGCACTAGTGATAGCCTGTTTTCTTCAAAAGAAAAAATACACTAAAATTTTGGCTGGATCCTTTTTTGTAGGTTCAAATTAAAAGTTTTTAGATACGTTAAATAACCAGATCGTAAGTTCGAAGGATGTTTTGATTTTTTTTTAAATAAGGTCCTTGCCAGTTACATAACGGTATTCTTCCCTATTTATAACATTCTCATATGTTTTGGCTATTTGAAATACGAACAACTTTTTTTGGAGGAGTAAGGCCTAGAATTAACTGATAACCTAACCTAACATAACGGTATTCTTCCCTATTTATATCCTCTTCTTATGTTTCGGCTATTTGGAATACGAACAACTTTTTTTGGATGAATAAGGCCTAGAGTTAACTGATAACCTAACTTAACATAACGGTATTCTTCCCTATGTATAATCTCTTCTACTATTTCGGCTATTTGAAATACGGACAACTTTTTTTGGAGGTGTAAAGCTACACCTTTTTGGGAGGTGTGGAGGTGTAAGGTAGGGTTACCTATTTTTTAAGTGTGAACGTTCCTCTGCTCATGCAACCGGCATCACGGAAGCAAGGAAAAAATATGGACAACTTTTTTTGGAGGTGTAAAGCTACACCTTTTTGGGAGGTGTGGAGGTGTAAGGTAGGGCTACCTATTTTTTAAGTGTGAATGTTCCTCTACTCATGCAACCGGCATCACGGAAGCAATATGTAATAATCACTCTTTGTTATTTGTGGAAGTATTTTCTCTGTTTTCTAGGAAAGCTTTTGCCTCTCTATTGTCTATAGATATATTTTCGTTATGTCCAATTGAGAAAAAGCACAGACGTTTTGTTGCCACAGCTGGATGTCTATTGAGTGGCAGAATGTCTAGGTGGAGCTGCAACTATCACCTCTGTGCCAAAACCAAATTGTTATAATCTCAGTTAGTTAAATCTTAAGAAGAACGGCACAAATTTCTTTGTTGACTGTTGGGATAAGTGCTTCAGTATGAGAATTTGTATTAAGCGTATGGTTTTCATACGTATGTAATACAAAATGTTTATTTAGTTTTTTTTATGATTTCAAAAGGGAGCTATTTTCTGAAAATCCTTAGTATTATTTTGAAATGTGTAGTCGAAAAACTAAATTTTTGATTAGGGTTTGTGCCACCTTACCCATTAAAATGTTTTTTATAAGAACTTCCGTAGACAATTGTGTTTTAAAATGGGTGGAGCAAATTTTTGATAATTGGTAAAAATTTTCACCGGGTGGTGTAATTTTTAAGTAAAATTATGTTTAAAAAAGAGGCGGAGATGATATGGGCTTTGATTTGTTGAAGCTGACGAGGCTAGGTGCCCAGTCGAAAACTGTTCGGAATGCCCCTAGTCGAGCTTATCCTGATTATAGCCCTCCACCTGTTTAAGATTTTTAGTCCTATACCTAATGCTCAGTTTAAAACTATAAAATATCACTGGGATTATAAAGAATACTTTATATTTTTAAGCTTTTGTTTCTGATCTAGTGCTCTCTTTTATTAAGTTTTGTTAGTATTTGGAGTACATAATGAGCATTTGGAGCATTTTAGTATTTGGAGTACAAATGAGTATTTGGAGTACTTGACAAAATGTCAAGTGAGCAGTTCAGATACCCAAAATCAGTCAAGCCTACTTTTGAAAATGTAGGGTTGAAGCAATAAATTTAACTCAGATTTTTACTTTTAAATTATATTTCTCATAGGCGCCTCAAAGATTACGTTTAATTTGCTAAGATCTGTTACGTTTCTCAAAGAGCCATTGAAGACATTTTTCTTCTGTTCTCACTAAGATGTTGTTTAAGACAACATTAATTAATTTTTTTTTTGGGGGGGGGGCAAATTGAAAAATAACAATTTTCAATCTTTTTTAGAAAATTTTTCCCACCATAGACAGGGTCTTTTTAAAATCGGGAATATTCATCATATAAAAAATAATATCTCGTCAGCAAAAATGTGTATGACTTCAAATCATAAATAGTTTAAGCGATAAAATAATATGTTAAAAACTTTATAAATAGACTTAAAATGTTAATTTAAGCTGTCAATGTTTTTTCTTCCCAATAATTCACTC
>NC_088863.1:23059066-23092666 GCF_032884065.1 Artemia franciscana | reverse complement strand
TATTGTTACGAAACATCAACCCACCAAAGCTTTGCAAGGGCACGCGACTTGCCGTAAAAAAAAACAATGGAAAACGTAATAGAGGCAACAATCTTGACATGGCCTTTTGAGGGTGAGGCTGTTCTTATTCCTCGCATTCCCATGATTCAAACGGATCTGCCTTTTCAATTTAAAAGATTGCAATTCCCAATTCGATTAGTATTTGCAATCACCATCAACAAAGCTCAAGGTCAATCATTAGAAAAATGCGGTATAGATCTTAATACAGATTGTTTTTCCCATGGAAAATTGTACGTTGCATGTTCGAGGGTCGGTAACCTGACAATCTATTTATATGCACCAACAATGGGAAAGCGAAGAATGTTGTATATTCGCAAGTTTTACGTAGTTAATTTGTATATATCTATATATATCTATGTATATATATAAAACTAAGTTGTTTCTCCGTCTGTCGACTGACGTCAAAGTCCCCATATGACGTCTGAATTATTTCATCATATACCAATTCAAAAACGAATGTATTCAAGCCGAAGTGGCTGAGTTAGTAAAGCGTTATGTTCCAGGTTCTAGGTCCGAGAGGTTCCAGGTTAGAACCTTGGCTTTAGTATTAATACAAAAAAGAAAAAAAACTAAAAAAGGTAAAAACTACAAAAAAAACTAAAAAAAAATACTAAAAAACTAAAAAAGCTAAATAACAAAAAACTAAAAAAGAAAAAAAACAAAAAAAAGGTAAAAACTACAAAAGAAAATACAAAGAAAAAAACTAAAAAACTAAAAAAAAAACTTAAAAACGGTAAAAAACTAAAAAGAAAAAACTAAAAAAGGAAAAAAAACTGAAAAATAAAGGAGAAAATGAAAACTAAAAAGAATAAAAATAAAAAAAACTATAAAAGGTAAATGTATTCAAGCCGAAGTAGCTGAGTTGGTAAAGCGTTATGTTCAAGGTTCTAGGTCCAAGAGGTTCCAGGTTCGAACCTTGGCTTTAGCAGTAATACAAAACAAGAAAAAAACTAAAAAAGGTAAAAACTACAAAAAAAATTAAAATAAAATACTAAAAAAACAAAAAAGCTAAGAAACTAAAAAAAATAAAAAAAGGAAAAAAACTAAAAACTAAAAAAAAACTGGGACACCGGGACACAAATGACGACCGGGGGGGCCAGGGGAATATATAAATGACGACGGGGACACAGCGAATGTTCGGTTAGCAATCACCATCAACAAAGCTCAAGGGCAATCATTAGAATAATGAGGTATAGATCTAAATACAGATTGTTTTCCCATGGACAATTATATGTTGCGTGTTCATGGGACAGCGAAGAATATTGTATATTCGTAAGTTTTAAGTAGCTAAAAACATATATGTATATATATATATATATATATATATATATATATATATATATATATATATATATATATATATATAGATATATATATCTATATACATATAAGAAAATAAGGTGTCTGTCTGTGGATCTGTGTGTCTGTCAGGTGACGTCATGTTTCTGTGTTGACAGACGTCATGAAGTTAGTTGTCGTCATTTTTGCTATGACGGTGACGTCATTAAAGATATTTAAGACATATATGTTCACGTAGAAATCTATTAATGTTTAAGTTTAAAATGACTGATGAACTTACAATGGCGAAAGCCGATGAAGATGCTCAAAGAGTCTATGCCAAAAAACTTGCTGCTGATAGAGAGAGTCAGAAAAGAAAGCGTGCCGTGGAATCAAAAGAACAGCAAGGAAACAGGCTTGAGGCTGATAGAGAAAGAAAGAACAGAAAGCGTGCCGAGGAACTACCAGAGCAACGCGAAAGCAGACTTGCTGCTAAAAGAGAAAGTGAAAAAAGAAGGTGTGCCGAGGAATCACAAGAACAGCAAGAAGTCAGGCTTGCTGCTGATAGAGAAAGTAAGAAAAGAAAGCGTGCCGAGGAATCACAAGAACAGCAAGAAATCAGGCTTGCTGCTGATAGAGAAAGTAAGAAAAGAAAGCGTGCCGAGGAATCAGAGCAACCTGAAAGTTATCGCCTGGCATTCAGGTACAGCCCAGTCGATGATTATAGCTTGAGTAGATGTGTTCAAATCGGGACAATGTCTAAAATTTGTCCCTATTGCAAGGCTTTGAAATTCAATGGTGAAACAATGGGAATGTGTTGCACCTCAGGAAAAGTTAAACTTCCTCTATTGGCTGCACCACCAGAGCCATTGAAGACTTTCCTTACTGGAACTACGTCAGAATCTAAGCGTTTTTTATCAAAAATCAGAAAATACAACTCATGTTTCCAAATGACGTCGTTTGGAGCCCAATTCGAAAATCCAGATCAATTTATGTCTACTTTCAAAGTAAAAGGGCAAATTTATCATAGAGCAGGGTCCCTTCTACCATTCTCAGGCGAAAATCATAAATTTTTACAATTGTACTTCATCAGTGATAGAAATTCTGAATTGAATGCACGTTGCGAAATTTCTCCCAACGTTGAAAGGACAATCGTTTTCCAATTGCAACATCTTCTCCACGAAAATAATAATTTAGTGCGTCTGTTCAAAACAGCCATCGATTTGATGCCTACTGATACGTATAAAATTGTTATTTCCGCTGACAAAACGCCTCCTGGCCAACATGTGCGTAGATACAATGCTCCAACTATCGACGAAGTGGCAATAGTTATGGTCGGTGATCAGTTTTTACCTCGAGATATCATTCTTCATAAGCGAAACGCTCAGTTGTTAAGAATCGCTGAAACTCATCGATGCTACGATGCCCTACAATATCCTATCATTTTTTGGGATGGAGCCGACGGCTATCACTTTAATATTAAATTGATGAATCCAGCCACTAACAAAGAAATGAATAAGAAATGCAGTGCAATGCATTATTATTCCTATAGACTAATGATTCGGCAGGATGAAGAAAATTATATGTTAAAATGCCGTGAATTGTTTCACCAATTTGTCGTTGATATGTATGCTAAAATTGAATCCGAACGTTTGCTATATATCCGCCTGAATCAGACCAAGCTCCGCTCTGAACAATACATTCATTTGCGAGATGCAGTTATAAATGACGGTAATACCACAAACGTTGGAAGATTAACAATTTTACCTTCGTCATATGCTGGCAGTCCCCGTCATATGCATGAATATGCTCAAGATGCTATTGCGTATGTTCGTCTCTATGGTCGTCCAGATTTATTTATTACATTTACATGTAATCAATTTTGGGACGAGATACTGCAGCTTTTACTTCAAGGCCAATCGGTGGTTCATAGGCATGACATTACGGCCCGTGTCTTCCGGCAAAAGTTGAAATCACTGATAAACTACATAGTAAAACTTGAAGTGTTTGGGTCAGTGCGATGCTGGATGTACTCAGTGGAATGGCAAAAACGAGGTTTGCCACACACACATATACTAATCTGGCTACATAAAAAAATTACTTCGAACGAAATTGATGATGTGATTTCTGCTGAAATACCTGACAAAAATGTCGATAAGGGGTTACATGATATTATTGTAAAAAATATGATACATGGACCTTGCGGTGCACTGAACGAAAATTCACCATGCATGGCCAAAGGAAGGTGCACAAAGTAATATCCTCGACTTTTAGTATCAAACACAATTACTGGTAATGATGGTTACCCAGAATATAGAAGAAGATCTACTGAAGATGGCGGTAAAACAGCAATAATAAAGAAGCGTAACGGTACCACCATCGAAGTAGATAACCAGTGGGATGTTCCATATTCCCCATTATTATCAAAAACATTTAATGCACACATAAACGTTGAATACTGAAACTCCGTGAAGGCAATCAAATATATATGTAAATACGTCAACAAAGGCAGTGACATGGCAGTTTTTGGCTTGCAGCCCGAAATCAAAGATTTCGACGAAATCGTACAGTATCAGGCTGGAAGATACATACGCAGTAATTAAGCTGTTTGGCTTAATTACTTTCCGATACATGAACGTAGTCCAGCTGTTGTTCACTTAGCGGTACATTTACAGAATGGTCAACGTGTTTATTTCACGGAAACCAACGTGCAACAAAGAGCCCTGAATCCACCGGATACAACATTAACAGCTTTTTTTTCGCTTTGCAAAAATGATTATTTTGCAAAAAAACTGCTGTATACTGAAGTGTCTTCGTATTACACGTGGAATACTAAAAATAAAGTATTTGAACGTCGAAAAACGGGTAAGTCAGTCGACGGCCAACCTACCATCTTCAAAGATACCACGATAGGAAGACTCTACACCTTTCACCCCAATCAACATGAATGCTTCTTTCTACGCCTGCTTTTGGTGAATGTACCCGGTCCGACATCCTTTGAGTATTTGAGAACTGTAAACGGTACTATACATGACGCTTACCGTAGTGCATGCCAAGCTCTGAATTTATTGGAGAATGACCAACACTGGGATAACTGCATCAATGACGCGTGCGAAACGTCAACCCCAAGTCAAATTCGTGCATTGTTTGGCATCATTTTAACAACTTGCTCTCCATCAGCTCCTACAGAGTTATGGGAAAAATATAAGTCAAAAATGTCCGAAGATATACTCCATCGAAAACAGTTAGAGACGTCAGATATGACTTTTGATTTTACATCAGAAATTTATAACTACACTTTAGTTATTATAGAAGACTAGCTGTTGGGGTGGCGCTTCACACCACCCCAACACCTAGTTGGTGGGGCGCTTCGCGCCCCCCCCAAGTCCCCCCGCGCGCGTAAGTCGTTACGCGCCATATTAGTTACGCGCCATTGTAGTTGTGTCCCTGTGTCCCACCTGTGAATATAGATAGATTTATATATGTGTTTCAAACTACGTAAAAATTGCGAATATACAACATTTTTGGCTCTCCCACTACTGGGAGCTTTCCGTTTCCCATTGCCAGCAATTGATCTGAAAATGTTTGACCAGAGTCATCGTTTTGCAATCGGACACGCATATTTGTAGTTAATTTTAATATTTTTACGTGTGCCCATAATATACCAAAAAATATACCCATGGTTGGCTTAGAATCCCTTTAAAATGCTTTAAACAGAAGGAATTCTAAAAACAATTATACTGATCAGCAAGAAGAATATTAAAATAACTCTCTAAACTTGGCACTTTTTAAGACAATTTTTTAGCTGTGCAAATGCAAAACTTTAAAAGTGTCCTAATGTATTCTAAAAATAAAATAATATTAAAATGTGTCAGTTGTATTTTGATAGAAACTGCCTCAAAAACTTTTAGTTAACATATATGAAATGAAGGGCCAGGCATTCCTTTACATTTTATGCAACATGTAAAAAGAAAAACAATTCAATTTTTTTTCACAAAAGAAGATTGATTTAAAAAAATGTATTTTTAACAGAAAGCAACTGACATGAATGAAATAAAATAAATCAGATATTCATGGAGAATAAATAATATCAGCCATATATTTAACCTACAAACAGGTGGCATAAAATATTATTTCTAAATTTAGAAAAACCCAGTGTTATTGCTTAAAGTTCTGTTAAATCAATAGGAATTGTCTTTTCAGAAAAAGGCCAGAGAGAAAGAAACTGATAACCAAAAATTTCAGGACCCTCTAGAGGTGAAAGAAGTGGAGGTAGGTACTTTAAATACTTTCCTGGGACATACTTTGGTTAATTTATAGCAAACAGTATTACAGGCTTTTGTATAAAGTGAATGTACCACTTGATGTGTTTTTTTATGCTCTTTACAAATATAATAATTGCTTCTATTGGAAATTCGGATTTAAGCACTTTTGACCTCTTAAAAATGACCTAAATATGAGGTATAAAAAAGGCTTAAAATATTGGTCTCAGACTTTAAAACACTGGACTCAAACTTACCATTTCATTATGAATCCATGTTTTTAATGTTGCATTATCCACAAGCAGTGATTTTCCACAATTAAATCGGATAAATAAATTTTATCAATGTTGTGGTGCTTTCTTCTTCCTTGACAGCAACTTTTAAATAAAAGCATGCGTTTTTGGTCAAAATATGATGGCTGGCTATTACAAATACCAGTTATACTGTTTGCTGTAAATTTAACTATATTAAATGCAGTAATGGCTAGTTTACATATTTATTATATGCTATTCTTTACCCCCACCCCCCTGATGTGCAAATACATAGCCCAAATTTGTTTCTAAACTATTACAGATTTGTGATTTCAAATATCTTATTATTTTGTAAAAAAGACCAAAAACGCATGCTTTAATTGAAATTTCAGCAACAAGAAAGAAAAAAACGCCATAACATTCAGTGCTTGTGGATAATATATCATTAAAAAAATGGATTTATAATGAAACAGAAAGTTCGAGTCCAATGTTATAAAGTTTTAGACCAATGTTTTAAGCCTTTTTATACTCCATATTTAGGTCATTTTTAAGAGGTCAAAAAGTGCTTAAAATATGAATTTCCAGTAGAAGCAATTATTATATTTGTAAAGAGCATAAAAAAACGCATCAAGTGGTATATTCACTTTATACAAAAGCCAGTAATATTGTTGCTATAAATTTACCCATACTCTAGCCTCTAGACACATCCCTGAAAGTTTCATTTTCCTAACCTATCCTCTTTCAAAGATAGCCAAAAGTAGCTAAAATAAATTTTACCCCCTACTTTATGTTAAAAATCCAGTTTAGACAGCAATCTCAATGAATATATATTATATAATATAGGCATTGACCTAACCATTCTAATTTTTTCAACTAAAAATTATAGGTTGGTTTAGAAACTAGGCCTGTTTGATTTGGTAATATTTGAATAACTAACCAATGTGATAGCTGACCTTTTAAGAACCAAGGTTTTTAACAACATAAAAATTTTCTTCTGATTCCTTATTAAGCTTAGCCTATGTAAGACGGGCCTAGAACACCAAAAACCCTTTAAATCCTAAGAAATATGCATAAGATTACTTACAAGTCACTGAAAAGCTAAGATTATTTCCACTATTAACAATTTCCCTGTCTTGTCTTTAGATTAAACGATTTTCACATATCTAAATTTTTTTCTACTGAAGCGTTCGATTCGCAATTCTGTGTTGACTTTCTAGGTCGACTTCTTACTAAATAAAACGGCGGCGGAGAAAAAAGTCAACTTTTAAAGTTAACTTTTACGAGTCGAATCAAACGCAACTTTGAGATTTCGGACACGCTCTTAAGGCCTTTTTTCGCGTCAACCAGCTGGTTTAACCAATGACAGCTTTGGTTTAACCAGCTTGTATGTTTAACGCAAAAACGGAAAAAATTGCATATGGTTGAGCTCAAACAAAACTGGTTCGCGAAAACACTTAAGGCCTTTTTTCGCGTCAACCAGCTGGTTTAACCAATGACAGCTTTGGTTTAACCAGCTTGTATGTTTAACGCAAAAACGGAAAAAATTACATATGGTTGAGCTCAAACAAAACTGGTTCGCGAAAACACTTTTTACTTGTCGGTTTGGGCAAAAAATTTCAAACATAAAACATCCGTATAGTGTTAAGAGTGTCATTCTATTATAATTAAATGATTTAGCACTGGCTTAATTTCCTCCGGATTTGACATATTTCACATTAGTTTGAGGTCAGAGAGAATTGAAAAATGGTCTAGCATACTCTCTGGTATATTTAGAGAGAAAGGAAGGGTCTGAATTAGTGGAATCTTGGGTTAAATTGTTCAGGTAATATATTGGAAAATGTTGTATTCATACTGTAAAAGCAAAATTATCTATTAAAAAGTCCTAAATGATAAGACTTTAGCTTTGTTGAGCTACCCTAAACAGAGGATAAAATTCTAGTTTGACTTCTTTTTGTTTTGATTTGGAATTCTACTAGCCTACCAGGCTATAGATTAAATTTCCAGTCAAATTCCAGTTTAGCTACTTTTTGCTATCTTTGATTGGGGTTATGTTAGGTGAATGAAACTTTCAGTGATTAATCCATAGCTAAAAACATACTCTGAGAAGCTATTGCTAAGCTTATGTGATTACCCTCTTCTGTTTTAAATCTTGGAATTTTGCATACTGGACTGGTCTGTAACTATTAAAATTTTGGTAAAACAACATCTTACCTTAATTTTCAGCTAGCAGTTTCTGTTTCTCTGGTTTTAGCTCTGAAAATGCAATTCTTGTTATTTGAGTAGAATTTTAAGCCATATCAGTGTTTCATATTTAAATATAGGGAAATGTATATCCTGAAAGTTTCCAAATCTTGGAAACTTCATAAATTGAGATTGAGCAAAGTTAGGACACTAAAAACGCTTTTTTCTTGTCATTTAAGTAGAAGATTTATTTTGCAAGGGTTTCACTTTTATAACACAAGCATTTCTAAGGTTGTGGATCAAATATTGAGATTTCCAACTGTCATCATCACTAACCAGCAATTCTATGGGATTTAATCCTTATTTCATTAGACAATGTGATTTAAGGTAATTTAAGGCAAACGTTTTTAAGAGAGAGAAAGAGTAGAGTTAGATGCTCCAAAATACTTTCCCATGATATAGTTTAGTCTCTAGACCCATCCCTAAAAGTTTCATTTTCCTAACCTAAACCTTTTTCAAGATAATACAAATTTATCTAAAATAGAATTCTACCAAACAGAAGTTTAACCTAATAATTTGTAATAACATATTGTTCAGGCTAGCCTTTGCAATCCCTACAAATTTTGGCTCTTCACAATAAAGCACTATTACAGGCTTAGCCTAACAAAAAAAAGTAGCAAACTGCTTAATCTTAATAAAAAATAATCCAAAGGACTTTATATTTCTTCAATACAAAATATATATTAATTTTTGTTTTCAGTAGAATACTAGTTAAGTATAAACCAGCAAATGTTTAAGAATTTTTTGAGGGGGGACAGCTGCCTAAAATTAATAAAATATTTCTGATAAGCACAAAAATATAACAAATTAAGCTAAACTAGGAAAATAGTTCTTTTCTCACTGAACAGTTAACACATAATGTGTTGTAAGATTTTTGCAGTACTTGTGCATTATAGCCACCACATTCAAGTTCTATTGAGAAGTTTAGTTTGGCTAATGTTAATGACATAAAATAAAATATGATGAATATATAAAACTTTATCAACAAAATTATGAAAACTACAACAAAGAATCCTGGAATTTGTAAATCAGCATCATATCTAAATATATTGTATCTTACATTGTGATAGATTGTTTTAATGCCCTACTGTACAGGGGTAAATATTTAAATTATGTATCATAGGCAATTATCTGAAGAGTAATCTATTAAAAGTCTCCTGAGCTAACTAGGGAAGTTTTTTCTTTCTTTTTTACTTGCTTTCGCCTGTATCCAGTTCCTGATTGCCATATAAATTCCATATTCATAGTTAAATAACATAAGCCTTTGTATATAGACTATACCTTGTTGCTAATTTTTCTGGGCATAGAATGTTTGATTTGGTAAAGCCCTAGAGAAGGACCTGAAGAGAACAAAACATAATAAAAAAAAAATTCATGCTTCATAATTTTTAGAATAATAGCTGGTAACACATTTTATATTCAACTTTGCTCTACTTTACCCCTCAATCCTCCCAATATAAAAATGTATTGCTGAAATTTCCTATTTTCCATTTGTTTTGTCAATCTGTCTCTCTAACTTCATCCCATGTAGCTGTAAATTAAACAAATGTGACAAACAATAACTAGAAAAACAGGTGACAGGAGGTTAAATGCATTGAAAATATGAAATTTGAGCCATATTTCTGCACATTGGGAGGGGGATTGAGATAAAGCATAGCCTAACTTAATGATTTTCTCTTGCTATGTAGGGTAATTGGAAAGTCACTTGTATATCATGCTGTCCTTTTCAGTTTTAGTTGGATAGAAAAAATCCAAAGAAAGTCCCCTTTGAAAAGATAGGAGCCACAAAGTGAGATTGTATTTGTCAAAGCTTGGAGGTTTGTCCCTTCTGTCTGTTTAAACAAAACAGAATCTTAATTGAAGCTTTGTTCATTTCTATCTTAAGGGTGCACAACAATTATGATATAAGGTACTTTTCTTTTTATTCAATTGTCTTCTTTGTTGTCTAAAAGACTTTTTTTTAATCTAGATGTTTCATAAATTGCTCATTTTTACCAGAAGTTCATTTGACCTAATTTGAAATCCCTGGTCTTAAAATTACATTTGACTTTGTTAAAGCTAGGAGACATAGACCTTGTGTTTGTTTAAAGAAAGTGAGTAAACATTAGTAATTTGTATTGCACTAAAGCCCTAGGGCCATCACAATTCCAAACAAAAAAGAAACTTCACTTTAGAATATTCAATATTGTCTAACATAACAGAAACAAAGAAAAAAAATTACCAAATTTTACTTCTGCACTCTACTGTCAACATGAGACATTGTCCAAAATTTCAAAATCTTGCAAAACATTCATCCCTCATCACATTCACCAGCCATCTCTCATCAAGCCTACACTTCATTTCTCATCTCACTCAATCCTACAAATGCATCAAATAACCCACTCTCTCATTAGTGCTTCCATAGATATGGTCAAAGTAAGAGCCATCTTGCTTACATTTTATTATATCTAGAGGTTTTCTGTAGCTAAGTCAGTACTTAAATATTTCATACACCTTTGTAAACAACCTTAAGATGGTAAAATAGGTTGGATTTTCCAAATTTTTAGTTGCCACAATATATTTCAATCATTATTGTAATATAAAGGGCAGCCAATAGTAAAGGACCTGAATAAATATTTTAAGGTAATTAAAAAGGTTTATTACTCAAAAACTTGATAAAACTAAAAGGGACTTTTAGGGATGGGTCTAAAGGCTAAAGTATGTTCTGGGAAGGTCTGCTTACATGGAGTACAAAGAAACTGTTTCACAGCTTTCCTCAATCCACTTTATAAGGTTTTAAAGATATGCAAAGACATTTCCTAAATTTTGAAAAAAAAATATTGATAGTGCTTAAAATGCTACTCAAATGAAAGGAATTGCATTTTAAGAGCTAAAGCCAGAGAAAAAGAAACTGATAATTAAAAATTAAGGTAAATCTTGTTTTGTCAAAATTTCAATAGTATAGGTATAGACCTTTTGAGTAAGCAATTATCTAAGACTTAGAAATCAGAAAAGGGTTGACATAGAAGCCTGGCAGTACCTTCCCAGAGTGTTTTTGACCCTGGATTAATTGCTGAGTTTCATTCTTGTAACCTATTCCCTTTCCAGGGAATAGGGAATTCCAAAATTAGCTAAACTAGAATTTTACGTATTTTTTGCTTTGGATTTATTACTGGAAGTTCTATTTTCCTGACTTAACCCATTTCTAAGATAGCAAACAGTAGCCAAACTAGAGTTTGACCTGAAAATTTATCCATGGCCCTATAGGGTAAGGCTGAAATGTAAAGAGTTCTGACAAAGATGCAACATATCTTGAAGCATCTAGTAAGAATAGTAATTGGATTAACAATGCTTTATAACCACTAGGGTCTTGCTTCATCAAGGTTTTATCTCTGAAGCCAAATTACCAAGCTAAGGTCAAGTCTAGGGCATCAAAATGATGAAACAAAGATTTCCAAGTATCTACATAAGTTTTCAAAAGCATATTCAAACTCTTGACTTCCTGTATTAAGGCCTATGTGAATCAAATTGCAGGATATAACCCAACATTTATCCAAATAGCCCTAATACGAAAAAAAACAAAATTAAACCTTACTTTTGCGTGGCTAGAATTCTATTTGTCAGATTATAATTCTTATTTTATATAGACTTATTTATAGCCTACGAATTCTTCTTTTCGAAATCTACGCCTGAAAAGGTCAACCAACAATTATGAATGGTAGAACCCTACGGTTAAAAACAATGACAGTTCTGGTTAAATTAGAGTTCAACCAGTCAATTGTTTCACGCAAAATCACTTTTCATGACAACCTGCTTTGTCACTGTTTCACGCAAAAACAGCGGTTGAGCTCAACCACACCGAGTGGTTGAGCTCAAACAGTCTCTTTGGTTGACGCGAAAAAAGGCCTTTATAATAGTCAGCAATGCCATCGAGCAAAAATTTTAAAACTTTTAAGGCAATGGCTTGATTGTAATATGAAAGAGAGTGACTATGTTAAAAGTTTTGCTTCCATTTTCCTTGCTACAGCAGATGGAACATTCTCTAATGATGAAAATTTGCCAAATTTACCTGTTCCAGACTTGAAAAATACCCTTGCAAGGTATGTTGGTTTGCACCTTAACAAGTCAACTAGGCTAACAATAATTAAAGGACTTGCAGGCTAAGCCATTAAGATTAAAGCTAATATAGAATAGTCTTTAAATTAGTTTTCTGTATATTCTATGGTTTCAAACAAGTTTTTGGTAATATTAAGTTTACACATAGTTGAAGATGTCTAAAGCTAAATTTGAGTTGCTTCTGACCTACCATTTTAAGAAACTTTGGGTAAAATTTTACTTTAGCTACTTTTTCTATCTTGAAAATGGGTTAGTTTAGGAATATGAAACCTTCAGGGTTGAATTTACAGACTAAAGTTTGTCCTGTGGAGGTATTTTGAAGTACCTGCCTCTACTCCTTCTCCCTCTAGACTCTAGAGGGCAGTGACTTTTGATAAGCTTTTAAAATGTATGTGTTATAATAATAATAGGCCTAATAATTTATTTATTTCTTACCCACAAAAACAGGAAAAAAGTGGAAGCCTAGGCTACCTTTATGAAAGTGATACCTTGCAAAATTGATCTTCTCCTTAAATGAGCTACAACAATTTTTTTTTTTAGCTTGACAACTTTGCTCAATTCCAATTATGAGGTTCCAAAGACTTGCAAATATATTTCCTAAATTTAGAAAATAACCCTTTTCTAACAGGGTTAATATATTAACCCCATTGACATGGCTTAAAATTCTACTCATATAACAGGAATTGCATTTTCAGAACTATTACCAGGAAAAAGAAACTGATAACTGAAAATTAAGGTAAAAAATTGTTTTGTTGAAATTTCAATAGGTAGGCTATAGACCTGTCAAGTAGGCTAGACAAATTTCTATGACTTAGGAATCAGAAGAGGGTTAACATAGAAGCTTGGCAATACCTTCCCAGAGTATGTTTTTGGCTCTGGTTTTATTACTGAAGGTTTCATTTTCCTAACCTAATCCCTTTCCAAGATAGTGAAGAGTAGCTAAATTAGAATTTTACCAAAATTTTCAATTTTAGATAATAATGTTAGATGATTAGTAGCCAAAATTTAACCTAGAAATAAATATATTCCAGGCTACTCAATTCTTTTTATGCTCTTTCCAAATATAATAACAAATTCACTTGCTAATGCATGATAGACCTAATAGCCTAATTTACATTAGCATATTACAAAAACAAGACAATCATATTAGCCTAGTAGAAACATCCTACATATTATAAAGTAAGAATTTTGTTGTTCACCTTAAATTACAGCTAAGAGCAACTTAAGGATTATCCCTTTTTGATGAAGTTTTTCTTGTGAATTCATTAATGATGTTGATTAATTTGATACTCATGTATTATTCAAAAGACACTCAATAACTATAGTTAGGTTCTTTCATGAAACAAACAACAATGCTGGTACATTTTATGAGAAAAACTGGTTTCATAGCCACAAAGACAAAACTCAATTTAGTTTGCTTTGCATAGTGATAGAAGATAGTGTCTGAACATAGATTTTGAAATGAAGATTTGAGATTTACCAAAGACTAAAAAAGAGACAATTATATTTTTCCAGGATAAGGGGTCATTGCCCACAACAAAACAGTGTGTCAATGGACACAACATGACTTTATACTCTTATAAGAAGGAACAGATAGTGATAGAAGATACCTAACTTCACTTATTGAGTGTGTTCTGAATAATACACAAGTACCATTAACTTTTCCAGAGTTGACAAAGTTTCTTTCTTTTTTAGCTTTTTTGTTTAGCATATTCTTTTTGCTTCCTTTGGCCTTATATCAGGGTGAGGGGGGCATTTGCAAATGAATTAATAATTATATTTTGAGAAAGCATCAAGAAGGAATCAATGGCTGTTATGTTATGCTATAGAATCTTGTGTGCATTTACCCAAAAATCTTTATTTTATAGCCTAAAGTGAAACCTTTTCAGATAGATTTATTGTGAAAATTGAGGCACAAAGAAGGTGTTTTGAGTCTCAAATATTTGTTCAGTCTTGATTTATGATGTCTTAAAATCTGTAGATATATTCCTTAAATCAAGAAAAAGAGAGGATTTGATTTGGCTTAATACCCTACTGAAATAATATGACCCATATTTTCAAAAAACAAAAGCCAATAAAGAGAGAAAGTAAACCCAAACTCATTAAATATTTTTGTCAAAATTTAGATAGACAATGACTTGTTATCTCTGTGACCCTCTAGGCCCTAGAAATAAAGAAATGGTATAGACAGATGCTTATCCACTCCTTCCCAATGTGTATTTTAGGGTTTGGATTCAATTCTAAAAGTGTGTTGCCCCAAACTCAACTTCTTCCCAAGTTAGAAAGAACCCTCTCAACTAGAACATTACAGAATTTTTTTTCAATAGGCCAGGTCAGGCTTCTGAGCAAGATTACACTAAAACAGATATGTTTAAAGTTAAAATTTCTAATTTTTAAGTAACAAATAATTGATGAAATTTAGGGAACAGTCTTTTCCATGGCCTATTCTGAAATAAACACTATCATAAATAGTGGAATAGTGCTGTCTAAGTAAAGAGTGATGTAGGCACAATGTATTTTTTTTTTTTTTTTTTTTTTTTTTTTTTAGATCATACCACTTGGTACTGAAAGATCTGTCATAGAAAGTTTAAAAATAGCTCATTTGATCGGAAACTGAAAGGGCTAATGCCCATTTTTAGTAGTTGAAAATGATTGGAGGACAACCCCTTCCACACCCACCATTTTCTCAAACACATCAAAAAAAATCTTGAGATTGCTATTTTGTTCAACCTGGTAAAAATATCAGGAAATTACACCTTTGAGGATGACAGCCCCTCAAAGCCCTTGTGTCTAGGGTTGTAAGTTTTGCCCCCGGGCATCTAAGGTTATTATAGAAAGGGTTGTCATATAAACTTTGGAGGGAGCTCATTAGACTGGTAATCAGAAGTTATAGTGCTGTTTTTAAGATTCAAAGTGACTGGAGGATGGATAGCCCCCCCTCCTCCCCTGATAGCTTATATTTTTCCTAAATGTATTGGACAGAAATTTTGAGATTGCCATTTTTTGTTGTAGAAACTTCAATAAAGGTTCATTTGATTAGAAATTGTAAAGGCTAGTGCCCTTTTTAATAGTCAAAAGGGATTATAGGGCAAGAAGCCCCCCCCCATGTCCTTCTGCTCAACAATTCTCAAAACAAATCTAATCAACATTTTGAGATAACTATTTTGCTCAGCATAGTTGAAAGGTCTGGAAATTATGTCTTTGAGGATAACTCCCCCACAGCCCTCAGTGCAATGGTTGAAATTAATGCCTTTGGGGCATATAAGTTTTTATGGAAAGGGTGGTCATATAAACTCCAGAGGGAGCTCAATGGATTTGAAATGAGATGTTCTAGTGTCCTTTTTAAGAGTCAAAGTGATTGGGGGCAGCCACCCTCCCCCATTTTATTTTTCCAATTGCCTCTGATAGAAATTTTTTGGTAGCTGTTTGTTTCAAAAGATCATATAACAAGACCTTTTGGGTTGACAGAATCCCCCAGGGTCTGGGGTTAAGGGTTGTAAGTCATTCCCCTTGGGCATATAAGGTTTTTATAGAAGGGGTTGTTGTGTGAACTTTAGAAGAACCTCATTTGATTCATAAGGTATAGTTCTAGCTCAAGCCAAACATGATGTAGAGCAGCTAGCAGCTCATTTTGTCTGTCTGTCTATGTGTGTGTGGATGTATGTCTCTGTGTCTTTTTGTCACAGTGTGTATTTGTATGTCTTTTTGTCTGTGTCTGTGTGTCTTTTTATTTGTCTATCTGCCTGTGTATCTGTACGTATATGTCTTTGTGTGTTTCTTTTCATCTGTCTATCTGTGTGTGTGTGTGTCTTTTTGTCTGTCTGTCTTTGTGTCTTTTTGTCTATGGATGTGTGTGTGTGTCTGTGTGTATTTTGTCTTTTTTTTTCTATTTGAAAAAATCCCTTTCACATCCTTCTGAATTAAAAAAAATGTCCAACTCTTGTGTCTCTGACCTTTGAAAAAATTATGTCTTGAATGTGTTTTAACCTTTAAAAAAGCTGTTCTTGCGTCTTTTACTTTTGAAAACATAAAAGAGAAGTCATCCACATGTCTCTTAAGAAAAAGACTTAAGAAAAAGTTTCAAAGAAAAAAATCTTGAAGGAGAAGATTTTGATGAAAAAACTCAGAATTTTGATCCTTTGACTTTGGGAAAATAATTAGTGTGGGAGGGGGCCTAGGTGCCCTCCAATTTTTTGGTCACTTAAAAAGGGCACTAGAACTTTTCATTTCCGTTAGAATGAGCCCTCTCATTGTAAACGACTTTGAAAGGACTATCGTTTCCCAGTTGCAACATCTTTTCCACATAAATAATAATTTAGTGCTTCTGTAACAAATTGTAGTAAAGAGCAACCCAGCTCAATAGTAAGCAAAACTCTAAAAAATGGAATTTTGATACCAATAGCCACATCAAAAGAATCGTATTTTAATAATGATTTTATATATATAAATCTCATCAAGTTTAGTCTTACTCATCGAAAGTTACAAGCCTGAGAAAATTTGCCTTAGTTTAGAAAATAGGGGGAAACACCTCCTAAAAGTCATAGAATGTTAACGAAAATCACACCATTAGATTCAGCGTATCAGAAAACCCTAATTTAGACTTTTCAATCTCTTATCTACAAAAATGTGGAATTTTGTATTTTTTGCCAGAAGGTGACACTTGTTTTGGTTTGGAAAACACTTGTTTTGGTTTGAAAAATCTTTGTAACCAAAGCACAAAGCTTTTCCCATTACTTGGCTTATGCAAGAGTTTGTTTTGGGTCCATGAAGCCTCATGGATACAAGCAGACAGGTAGGTTTTCCTGTTTCTTGGCTTACACAAGTGTTTGTTGATGTGCAGGGTTTTACATTTCATTGCAAAAAGGCCTCATGGATACAATTGGCCTCATAGATACAATTGGCCAGGTGGGTTTTCCTGTTACTTGGCTTACACATTGTTTGTTAATGTGCAGGGTTTTATGTTTCATTACACAAAAGCCTCATGGATACAAGCACACAGGTTTTCCCATTACTGGGCTTATGCAACACTTGTTTTGATTCCAAACCTTCATAATGTAACGATGGTTCTATTCTTTTTAATACTTCCAAACAAACAGATTTTTCCAATTACCAGACTTATGCAAGAGAATATGCAATAACCCTGAGACCCCTTCGGCCAACCTTTGGAGGGCCCTATATCCCCCTCCAGGGCCCCAATATCAATGAAGTTCATGCTAGCAAACTTTTTCTGCTAGGAATCATTTAATATGGGGTATTTTGGCTCACTGCTAAAGAAGAATAAAAATGATGAACATTAGACACATTTTTCTTCTTAAAGCTAAACTAGGCTTCAAGAGGTAGAGTCAGAGACATATGTCTCTCAGACTTTGTTTTTACCAAAGTCTGAGAGATGATCAGGATATTATAATAAGGTCAGACATACAAACAGATTTTTTTTCAAAGGTCAGAGACATTTGAATGGGAAGTTTCAAGGGTGCTTTCCAAGGTCTAAGACATACTAAGATGATTTTTCAGTCAGAAACATGCAAACACATTTTTTCCAATGGTCAGACAGATGACCAAGTTTTATTCTTCAAAAGTTGGAAACAAAAGAAAAGAGACTTTTTGTTTCACAAATTTAAAGAAACATGGAAACAGATTGTTTTTGGATTTTTTTTTTCTTCAAGAGTTTTTTCATCAAAATCTTCTCCTTCAAGATTTTTTTCTTTGAAACTTTTTCTTAAGTCTTTTTCTTAAGAGACATGTGGATGACTTCTCTTTTATGTTTTCAAAAGTAAGAGACACAAGAACAGCTTTTTTAAAGGTTAAAACACATTCAAGACATAATTTTTTCAAAGGTCAGAGACACAAGAGTTGGACATTTTTTTTTAATTCAGAAGGATGTGAAAGGGATTTTTTCAAATAAAAAAAAAAGCAAAATTCACACAGACACACAAACACATCCATAGACAAAAAGACAGACAGACAAAAAGACACACACAAAGACATATACGTACAGATACACAGGCAGATAGACAAATAAAAAGACACACAGACACAGACAAAAAGACATACAAATACACACTGTGACAAAAAGACATACAAATACACACTGTGACAAAAAGACACAGAGACATACATGCACACACACATAGACAGACAGACAAAATGAGCTGCTAGTTGCTCTACGTCATGTTTGGCTTGAGCTAGAGCTATGTCTTACGAATCAAATGAGGTTCTTTTAAAGTTCACACAACAACCTCTTCTATAAAAACCTTATATGCCCAAGGGGAATGACTTACAACCCTTAACCCCAGACCCTGGGGGATTCTGTCAACCCAAAAAGTCTTGTTATATGATCTTTTGAAACAAACGGATTGTTTATCCCATGGACAATTATATGTTGAATGTTCAAGAGTTGGTAAACCTGACAATCTATTTATATGCACAGACAATGGGACAGCAAAGAATGTTGTATATTCGCAAGATATAAGTATTTAAGGCTTTGTATGTGACGTCATTATAAGATGACTCTACAGACCGGGACACAAATAACGACCGGAAAACAGGGAATATAAATGACGACCGGGACACTCAAACAGAAATTACAGATCGGCGCACCGGGTCACAAATGACGACTGGGACACAGGGAATATAAATGACGACCAGGATACTTAAAGAAAAATTACAGACTGGGACACCAGGACACAAATGACGACTGGGACACAGGAAATATAAATGACGACCGGAACACTGGGACACGGACACAACTACAACGGGGACGCCGGGGGCACAGGGGGATATATAAATGACGATAGGTCACAGGGAATGTTCGATTAGCAATCACCTTCAACAAAGCTCAACGGCAATCATGAGAATAATGAGGTATAGATCTGAATACGGATTGTTTTTCCCATGGACAATTATATGTTGCATGTTCAAGAGCCGGTAAACCTGACAATCTATTTATATGCACAGACAATGGGACAGTGGAGAATGTTGTATATTCGCAATTTTTACGTATATTCACAGGTGGGACACAGGGACACAACTACACTGGCGCGTAACTAATATGGTGCGTAACGACTTACGCGCGCGGGGGGACTTGGGGGGTGCGAAGCGCCCCCACCAACTAGGTGTTGGGGTGGCGCTTCGCGCCACCCCAAAAGCCAGTATATATATATATATATATATATATATATATATATATATATATATATATATATATATATATATATATATATATATATATATATATATATATATATATATATATATATATATATATATATATATATATAAATATATAAATAAGTTGTTTATGTACTGATGTCATGTTTGTCGACTGTCGACTAACGTCATGTTTGTTTGTCGACTGACGTCATGTTTGTCGACTGTATATGACGTCATTAAGAAGAAAAAGCCGAAGAAGCTGCTCAAAGAGCTAATGCCAAAAGGCTTGCGGCTAATAGAGAAAGTAAGAAAAGAAAGCGTGCCGAGGAATCACAACAACAGCGTGAAAACAAGTTTGCGGCTAATAGAGAGAGTATGAAAAGAACGCCTGCCGAGGAATCACAACAACAGCGTGAAAACAGACTTGTGTCTCAAAGAGAAATTACATAAAAGAAACTAGTTTTTTTAACTGAAAGTAAGGAGCGACATTAAAACTTAAAATGAACAGAAATTACTCCGTATATGAAATGGGTTGTCCCCTCCGCAATCCCTCGCTCTTTATGCTAAAGCTTATAATTGTTTTAAAAAGCACAATTGTGGCAAAGAGTCAAACTTTAGCGTAAAGAGCGATGGATTGCGGAGGGGACAACCCATTTCATATACGGAGTAATTTCTGTTCGTTTTAAGTTTTAATGTCGCTCCTTACTTTCAGTTAAAAAAATTTGTTTTTATATGTAATTTCTGAACGTTTTTGAATTAATGCATGTTTGATTTTGGCTCTCCACACATCAATTATTATAATGAAATTTGCATATTAATTCCTTTTTTGGCTAAATGGCTTTCTCTTAGTTTTGATCAGACGATTTTGAGGAATAAGGGGTGGGGAAGGAGGCCTAGTTGCCCTGCAATTTTTCGGTTACATAAAAAGCCAACTATAAATTTTAATTTTTAACGAATATTTTTATTAGTAAATATACGTAACTTAACAATTAGCTTACGTAACAAACTTTTATATTCTTAAATCTTGATTGTGTATATGAGGGGGTTTTTACCCTCGTTAATACCTCGCTCTTTACACTAAATCGTAAGTTTTGTCCCAATTCTTCAAGAATGACCCCTGAATCCGAAAGGCCGTTGAATAAATAGTTGAAATTACTAAAAATACTATTGCATAAAGAGCGAGGTATTTATCTCCTCCTAAATACGTCGCTCTTTATACTAAAGTATTTTTAGAACCCCTGATATACGTAATAATCTCTGTTCGTTTTAAGTTTCAGTGCTACTCCTTACTTTCAATTGAAAAAACTTTTCAATTTTTATTTTTTCATTGTTTTTTTTTATAGTAGTTTTAGAAAATCCTGCGCCCTTTTCATTGAATTTCTGTTCCCCCATGACATATTTTTCCAAGGAAAGATCCTCCCACATAGCTCCCACCCCCAAAACCTATTAAAGCTGCTAATTCCAAACAGGAGGATGACATTGTCATTTGAGCATCTTAACTCTAAACTCATAGTTTTTTGCATACCCTATTTTACAGATGTTATCTACTTTCTGCCAGAATTTGTATCAGAGGGTTGATGGATGTGGGTTATATGCTAATTTTGTAGTGTGAAAGTCCAGAAGCGAAAAATAGCAGCTAAATATCTCACAAATACCGTCTAATTTCAACTGAAGTGTATATTCATTGGTTTTTAAAGTTAGATACCCTTTCATATATAATCAATGCCATCATCCAGGGTTGAATTGGGGGGGGGGCTGTGTCTCATTAGCTTTTTGCTCCCCTCATGATTTAAAAAAATCCTCTTTTTGGGTATTTTCATTGAAAAACGCTTTTTAGGTGTTATTAGTGAAATTATTGGTATATACTTCTTTGTTGGTATATGCTTAACCAATCAAACCCCCTCACTTTAGTTGTTTTTCTCCACACTTGCTGAAATGTATTCATAATAAAAAATAGTTGAAAACTGAACTTATAAAACATAGGACATTAAATGATAAATTCATTTTTTTTCCAGCTTTCAGCTGTTAGATACATGGTCTACTAAACCTAAAACGTAACAAACCACCCTATCACTCCTACCTGTGGCTGTTGAAGATACTGCTAGTATGTGATTTTAATGTTCTTGCAGGAGCAAACGTTCTTGTGATTTTAACGTTCTTTTTTTCTAACTATTTGCTCTGACCTTCAGATGGATTATTCCAGATACTATTCATCTCTAAAGCCTTTATTAAGTCTCCAGGAGCGTAAGCATGTCAAATTACTATTAGAAGACTTTGAAAGGGGAAGTGGCAAACATCTTCAGAGACTTCTGTTGTTAAAAGCAAATCACCAAAAAAATTGGGTAAGTATTCTTATTATTAAAAATTAGGCTCAAATGCTTGCTATACATCATGAAAAATTCATAGTTAATAATAGATATAAATCATTCCTTATTCGCAAAGGCTTTCATGAATCTTGCCAAAATTTCTTACATGGCCAAAAATAACGCCAGACAAATATGATAAAGTTGTGAAAGATAAAACCTACGACAAACAAGATAAAAATACCAGTCCAAAACAACGCAAGAAAGATAAACAATTAAAGTGGACTTTAACTATAAGATCTCATAATTGGAAAAATTTAAAAATTTCATAATTAATCATAATTAATTATAATTATTATAATTTATTATTATATAATTATTTTATATATTTATTATTATATTATTTTTATTATTTATTATAATATATTATAGTATATTATAATATATATATATATCTATATATATAAAAATAAGTTGTCTGTCCGTTACGCCAGATTATATCTTCTATATATATAAAAGAAAACAAACTAGAATGTAAAAACTGGAAATTGCATAAATATTTCAAAATATTTTGACAATAGATTAAAGTAATTCGAAAAAAGAAAAATGGTAAAAAACTAAAAAAAAAACTAAAAAGAAAAACTAAAAAAGAAAAAACTAAAAAAAAATTAAAAATTAAAAAAATTAAAAAAAGAAAAACCTAAAAAGAAAAAACGTAAAAAACTAAAAAAGATAAAAAACTAAAAAAAACTAAAAAAGCTAAAAAACTTAAAAAAACTAAAAAAAACTGGGAATTGCACAAATATTTCAATATATTTTGACAATAGATTAAAGTAATTCGAAAACCTTAAAACAGATACCCCAAATTTTGAGGTTTAATATAAATTGTTGGAGCTTTAGCATGCTTGACACGTAAAGATTTTTCCAAGTGTCAATGTTAGAATGGACATTGACAAATTGAAGAAAACAAATCAATAAAAAGAAGAAACTAAAAAAAGAAAAACCTAAAAAAGAAAAAAAACTAAAGAAGAAACTGTATCTATCTATATATATATAAAAATAAGTTGTCTGTGTGTGGATCTGTGGATGGATCAGGTGACGTCATGTTTGTCCGCATATGACGTCTGAATTATTTCACACTAATACAAAAGAAGAAAAAAACTAAAAAAGGTAAAAACTACAAAAAAAACTAAAAAGAAAAAAAAACTAAAAAGCTAAAAAACTAAAAAAAACTAAAAAAAGGTAAAAATCTAATAACTAAAAAAAAACTGAAAAAAATAAAAAAATGCAAAAACTAGAAAAAAAATAAAAACTAATAAAAAAACTAAAAAAGCTAAAAAACTAAAAAAACTAAAAAAACTAAAAAAAAACTAAAAAAAGGTAAAAAACTATAAAAAACTAAAAACTAAAAAAGAAAAAAACTAAAAAAAGGAAAAAACTGAAAAATAAAAGAGAAAAAGAAAACTAAAAAAATATGAATAAATATATATAAAAATAAGTTGTTTTCTGGGTTATGTCTGTCTGTCTGTCTGTCGAGTGACGTCGTGTTTGTCCGCATATGACGTCTGAATTATTTCACACTAATACAAAAGAAGAAAAAAAACTAAAAAAGGTAAAAACTACAAAAAAAAACTAAAAAGAAAAAAACTAAAAAAGCTAAAAAACTAAAAAAAGGTAAAAAACAAAAAACTAAAAAAAACTGAAAAAACTAAAAAAGGCAAAAACTAAAAAAAACAAACTAAAAACTAATAAAAAAACTAAAAAAGCTAAAAAACTAAAAAAACTAAAAAAACTAAAAAAAGGTAAAAAACTAAAAAAAAAACTAAAAACTAAAAAAGAAAAAACTAAAAAAAAGGAAAAAACTGAAAAATAAGAGAAAAAGAAAACTAAAAAAATATTAATAACTAAAAAAAAACTGAAAAAAATAAAAAAAGGCAAAAACTACAAAAAAAATAAAAACTAATAAAAAAACTAAAAAATCTAAAAAACTAAAAAAACTAAAAAAAACTAAAAAAAGGTAAAAAACTAAAAAAAACTAAAAACTAAAAAAGAAAAAAACTAAAAAAAGGAAAAAACTGAAAAATAAAAGAGAAAAAGAAAACTAAAAAAATATGAATAAATATATATAAAAATAAGTTGTTTGTGGGTTATGTCTGTCTGTCTGTCTGTCGAGTGACGTCGTGTTTGTCCGCATATGACGTCTGAATTATTTCACACTAATACAAAAGAAGAAAAAAAACTAAAAAAGGTAAAAACTACAAAAAAAACTAAAAAGAAAAAAAAACTAAAAAAGCTAAAAAACTAAAAACTAAAAAAAAAACTGAAAAAACTAAAAAAAAGGCAAAAACTAAAAAAAAAAACTAAAAACTAATAAAAAAACTAAAAAAGCTAAAAAACTAAAAAAACTAAAAAAACTAAAAAAAGGTAAAAAACAAAAAAAAACTAAAAACTAAAAAAAAGGAAAAAACTGAAAAATAAGAGAAAAAGAAAACTAAAAAAATATTAATAAATATAAAAAATATAAATATAAATATAATATAAATTAGCAATCAACAAAGCACCGAGACACAAATGACGACCGGGACACAGGGAGTATAAATGACGACCAGGACATAGGTAAAAAAAAAAACTAAAAAAACTAAAAAAATGGTAAAAACTACAAAAAAACTAAAAACTAATAAAAAAACTAAAAAATCTAAAAATCTAAATTAACTAAAAAAGAAAAAAAAGAAAAAAGGAGAAAAACAAAACTAAAAAACGAATGTATATACAGACCGGGATACAAATGACGACCGGGACACAGGGAATATAAATGACGACCGGGACACAGGGACACAACTACAATGGGGACGCCGGGGGGCACAGGGGGATATAAATGACGACCGGGACACCGGGACACAAGGAATATAAATGACGCCCGGGACACTCAAAGAGAAATCACAGACTGGAACACCGGGACACAAATGACGACCGGGACACAGGGAATATAAATGACGACCGGGACACAGGGACATAACTACAAAGGGGACGCCGGGGTGCACAGGGGGATATATAAATGACGATGGCGACTCAGGGAATGGTCGATTAGCAATCACCATCAACAAAGCTCAAGGGCAATCATTAGAATCATGAGGTATAGATCTGAATACGGATTGTTTTCCCATGGACCATTATATGTTGCATGTTCAAGAGTCGGTAAACCTGAAAATCTATTTATATGCACAGACAATGGGACAGCAAAGAATGTTGTATATTCGCAAGTTTTACGTAGTTTAAAACATATATATATATATATATATATATATATATATATATATATATATATATATATATATATATATATATATATATATATATATATATATATCTATCTATATTCACAGGTGGGACATAGGGACACAACTACAATGGCGCGTAACTAATATGGCGCGTAACGACTTACGCGCGCGGTGGGGCTTGGGGGGGCGCGAAGCGCCCCCACCAACTAGGTGTTGGGGTGGCGCGAAGCGCCACCCCAACAGCTAGTATATATATATATATATATATATATATATATATATATATATATATATATATATATATTATATATACATATATATATATATATATATATATATATATATATATATATATATATATATATATATATATATATATATATATATATATATATATATATATATGAGGCCTTAACCCTACTCATCCATACAATCACATAGGTCAAACAGCATAGCCACACACAATCAACCATAAAGAATAAACCATGGACAGGCAGTCATGTCGTCAATAAGTATAAGTCGTCATTTATCCGAACAATAGAAAAAATAATATAGACAAATAATTCAGAGGCAACACCCAACATAAGGGCTCATCAGGAGAATACACTGGCCTATATAGGGTTTCGCCACTCTAAATTCTCTACCCAGCACAGTGTTGTGGCTACCACAGAATATCCATGGCATCCCCGCGTCAGGTAAAAACTAAAAAATCTAAAAATCTAAATTAACTAAAAAAGAAAAAAAAGAAAAAAGGAGAAAAACAAAACTAAAAAACGAATGTATATACAGACCGGGATACAAATGACGACCGGGACACAGGGAATATAAATGACGACCGGGACACAGGGACACAACTACAATGGGGACGCCGGGGGGCACAGGGGGATATAAATGACGACCGGGACACCGGGACACAAGGAATATAAATGACGCCCGGGACACTCAAAGAGAAATCACAGACTGGAACACCGGGACACAAATGACGACCGGGACACAGGGAATATAAATGACGACCGGGACACAGGGACATAACTACAAAGGGGACGCCGGGGTGCACAGGGGGATATATAAATGACGATGGCGACTCAGGGAATGGTCGATTAGCAATCACCATCAACAAAGCTCAAGGGCAATCATTAGAATCATGAGGTATAGATCTGAATACGGATTGTTTTCCCATGGACCATTATATGTTGCATGTTCAAGAGTCGGTAAACCTGAAAATCTATTTATATGCACAGACAATGGGACAGCAAAGAATGTTGTATATTCGCAAGTTTTACGTAGTTTAAAACATATATATATATATATATATATATATATATATATATATATATATATATATATATATATATATATATATATATATATATATATATATATATCTATCTATATTCACAGGTGGGACATAGGGACACAACTACAATGGCGCGTAACTAATATGGCGCGTAACGACTTACGCGCGCGGTGGGGCTTGGGGGGGCGCGAAGCGCCCCCACCAACTAGGTGTTGGGGTGGCGCGAAGCGCCACCCCAACAGCTAGTATATATATATATATATATATATATATATATATATATATATATATATATATATATATATATATATATTATATATACATATATATATATATATATATATATATATATATATATATATATATATATATATATATATATATATATATATATATATATATATATATATGAGGCCTTAACCCTACTCATCCATACAATCACATAGGTCAAACAGCATAGCCACACACAATCAACCATAAAGAATAAACCATGGACAGGCAGTCATGTCGTCAATAAGTATAAGTCGTCATTTATCCGAACAATAGAAAAAATAATATAGACAAATAATTCAGAGGCAACACCCAACATAAGGGCTCATCAGGAGAATACACTGGCCTATATAGGGTTTCGCCACTCTAAATTCTCTACCCAGCACAGTGTTGTGGCTACCACAGAATATCCATGGCATCCCCGCGTCAGGTATCACCCCCAAAATACATGCCTATGAAAAAAAAAACAGCAAATGTAAAACAACCAAGTAAAACCAAAACAAGCTTATCCTGTTAATATATCCCTCCCTTTAGCAACAATAGGTAAACTAAATATTATAAATTTTACCAAATCACAAATATTAACACATTGCAAAAAACCTGAATGAACTAAACAATTATTTATTGAATACATAATATATACTGAATATATATATATATATATATATATATATATACATATATATATATATATTTAAATATATATATATATATATATATATATATATATATATATATATATATATATATATATATATATATATATATATATATATATATATATATTTAAATATATATATATATATAATATCCTAGCTGTTTGGATGGCGCTTCGCCCCCCCCCTCCCAAGCCCCCCCCCCGTGTGCGTAAGTCGTTACGCGTCATATTAGTTACGCGCCATTGTAGTTGTGTCCCTGTGTCCCACCTGTGAATATAGATAGATATATATATATGTTTTTACCTACGTGAAACTTGTGAATATACAACATTCTTCGATGTCCCATTGTCTGTGCATATAAATAGATAGTCAGATTTACCGACTCTTGAACATGCAACATATAGTTGTCCATGGGAAAATCAATCCGTATTCAGATCTATACCTCATTATTCTAATGATTGCCCTTGAGCTTTGTTGATGGTGATTGCTAATCGAACATTCTCTGTGTCCCCGTCGTCATTTATATATCCCCCCTGTGCCTTTCGGCGTCCCCGTTGTAGTGGTGTCCCTGTGTCTCGGTCGTCATTTATATTCCCTGTGTACCGGCCGTCATTTGTGTCCCGGTGGCCCCAGTCTGTAATTTCTCTATCCCCCTTGTGCCCCCCGGCGTCCCCGTTGTAGTTGTGTCCCTGTGTCCCGGTAGTCGTTTATATTCCTGTGTCTCGGTCCTTATTTGGGTCCCGGTGTCCCAGTCTGTAATTTCTCTTTGAGTGTCCCGGTCTTCATTTATATTCTCTGTGTCCCGGTCGTCATATGTGTCCCGGGGTCTTGGTCTGTAATTTTGTCAGTCGACACACATGACGTGAGTCGACAAACAACTTCATGACGGCATAATGCTCAATCCTTATAATGACGTCAGTCGACAAACATGACGTCAGTCGACAGACATAACACACATACAACTTATTTTTATATATATATAGATAATATATATTATATTATATTATAAAGATTATTATTATATTTATTATATATATAAATATTTTATTATATATTATATATATATATCTATCTATATATATATATATATAAATAAGTTGTCTGTCTGTCTGTCTGTGGATCAGGTGACGTCATGTTTCTGTGTCGACTAACGTCATGAAGTTAGTTGTCGTCATTTTTGCTATGACGGTGACGTCATTAACGGTATTTAAGACATTTGTTCACGGAAAAATATTTAATTGTAAAATGACTGAAGAACCTACAATGGCAACAGCCGAGGAAGCTGCTCAAAGAGTTTATGCCAAAAACCTCAAAGAGAAATTACAGACTGGGACACCCGGACACAAATCACGACCGGGACACAGGGAATATAAATGGCGGCCGGGACACAGGGACACAACTACAACGGGGACGCCGGGGGCACAGGCAGGATATATAAATGACGACCGGGACACAGGGATTGTTCGAATAGAAATTACAGACCGGGACACCGGGACACAAATGACGACCGGGACACCGGGACACAGGGAATATATATGACAACCGGGACACTCAAAGAGAAATTACAAACTGGGACACCGGGACACAAATGACGACCGGGACACAGGGAATATAAATGACGACCGGGACACAGGGACACATCATTAGAATAATGAGGTATAGATCTGAATACGGATTGTTTTTCCCATGGACAATTATATGTTGCATGTTCAAGAGTCAGTAAACCTGACAATCTATTTATATGCACAGACAATGGGACAGCGATGAATGTTGTATATTCGCATGTTTTACGTAGTTAAAAACATATATTTATATCTATCTATATTCACAGGTGGGACACAGGGACACAACTACAATGGCGCGTAACTAATATGGCGCGTAACGAATTACGCGCGTGGGGGGGCTTGGGGGGCGCGAAGCGCCCCACCAACTAGGTGTCGGGGTGGCGCGAAGCGCCACCCCAACAGCTAGTATAAATATATATCTATATATATAAAAATAAGTTGTCTGTCTGTGGATCAGGTGACGTCATGTTTCTGTGTCGGCTGACGTCATGAAGTTAGTTGTCGTCATTTTCGCTATGACGGTGACGTCATTAAAGATATTTAAGACATATATGTTCACGTAGAAATCTATTAATGTTTAAGTTTAAAATGACTGATGAACTTACAATGGCAAAAGCCGATGAAGATGCTCAAAGAGTCTATGCCAAAAAACTTGCTGCTGATAGAGAAAGTCAGAAAAGAAAGTGTCCCGAGGAACTACCAGAGCAACGCGAAAGCAGACTTGCTGCTAAAAGAGAAAGTGAAAAAAGAAGGAGTGCCGAGGAATCACAAGAACAGCAAGAAATCAGGCTTGCTGCTGATAGAGAAAGTAAGAAAAGAAAGCGTGCCGAGGAATCACAAGAACAGCAAGAAATCATTCTTGCTGCTGATAGAGAAAGTAAGAAAAGAAAGCGTGCTGAGGAATCAGAGCAACCTGAAAGTTATCGCCTGGCATTCAGGTACAGCCCAGTCGATGATTATAGCTTGAGTAGATGTGTTCAAATCGGGACAATGTCTAAAATTTGTCCCTATTGTAAGGCCTTGAAATTCAATGGTGAAACAATGGGAATGTGTTGCGCCTCAGGAAAAGTTAAACTTCCTCTATTGGCTGCACCACCAGAGCCATTGAAGACTTTCCTTACTGGAACTACGTCAGAATCTAAGCGTTTTTTGTCACAAATCAGAAAATACAACTCATGTTTCCAAATGACGTCGTTTGGAGCCCAAATCGAAAATCCAGATCAATTTATGTCTACTTTCAAAGTAAAAGGGCAAATTTATCATAGAGCAGGGTCCCTTCTACCATTCTCAGGCGAGAATCATAAATTTTTACAATTGTACTTCATCAGTGATAGAAATTCTGAATTGAATGCACGTTGCGAAATTTCTCCCAAGGTTGTAAGGACAATCGTTTCCCAATTGCAACATCTTTTCCACGAAAATAATAATTTAGTGCGTCTGTTCAAAACAGCCATCGATTTGATGCCTACTGATACGCATAAAATTGTTATTTCCGCTGACAAAACGCCTCCTGGCCAACATGTGCGTAGATACAATGCTCCAACTATCGACGAAGTGGCAATCGTTATGGTCGGTGATCAGTTTTTACCTCGAGATATTATTCTTCATAAGCGAAACGCTCAGTTGTTAAGAATTGCTGAAACTCATCGATGCTACGATGCCCTACAATATCCTATCATTTTTTGGGATGGAGCCGACGGCTATCACTTTAATATTAAATTGATGAATCCAGCCACTAACAAAGAAATGAATAAGAAATGCAGTGCAATGCATTATTATTCCTATAGACAATGATTCGGCAGGATGAAGAAAATTATATTTTAAAATGCCGTGAATTGTTTCACCAATTTGTCGTTGATATGTATGCTAAAATTGAATCAGAACGTTTGCTATATATCCGCCTGAATCAGACCAAGCTCCGCTCTGAACAATACATTCATTTGCGAGATGCAGTTATAAATGACGGTAATACCACAAACGTTGGAAGATTAACAATTTTACCTTCGTCATATGCTGGCATTCCCCGTCATATGCATGAATATGCTCAAGATGCTATTGCGTATGTTCGTCCCTATGGTCGTCCAGATTTATTTATTACATTTACATGTAATCAATCTTGGGACGAGATACTGCGGCTTTTACTTCAAGGCCAATCGGCGGTTCATAGGCATGACATTACGGCCCGTGTCTTCCGGCAAAAGTTGAAATCACTGATAAAATACATAGTAAAACTTGAAGTGTTTGGGTCAGTGCGATGCTGGATGTACTCAGTGGAATGGCAAAAACGAGGTTTGCCACACGCACATATACTAATCTGGCTACATAAAAAAATTACTTCGAACGAAATTGATGATGTGATTTCCGCTGAAATACCTGATAAAAATGTCGATAAGGGGTTACCTGATATTATTGTAAAAAATATGATACATGGACCTTGCGGTGCACTGAACGAAAATTCACCATGCATGGCCAAAGGAAGGTGCACAAAGCAATATCCTCGACTTTTAGTATCAAAGACAATTACTGGCAATAATGGTTACCCACAATATAAAAGAAGATCTACTGAAAATGGCGGTAAAACAGCAGTAATAAAGAAGCGTAACGGTACCACCATCGAAGTAGATAACCAGTGGGTTGTTCCATATTCCCCATTATTATCAAAAACATTTAATGCACACATAAACGTTGAATACTGTAACTCCGTAAAGGCAATCAAATACATATGTAAATACGTCAACAAAGGCAGTGACATGGCAGTTTTTGGCTTGCAGCCCGAAATCAAAGATTTCGACGAAATCGTACAATATCAGGCTGGAAGATACATAAGCAGTAATGAAGCTGTTTGGCGAATTCTTTCATTTCCGATACATGAACGTAGTCCAGCTGTTGTTCACTTAGCGGTACATTTACAGAATGGTCAACGTGTTTATTTCACGGAAACCAACGTGCAACAAAGAGCCCTGAATCCACCGGATACAACATTAACAGCTTTTTTTTCGCTTTGCAAAAATGATTCTTTTGCAAAAAAAACTGCTGTATACTGAAGTGCCTTCGTATTACACGTGGAATACTAAAAATAAAGTATTTGAACGTCGAAAACAGGGTAAGTCAGTCGACGGCCAACCTACCATCTTCAAAAATACCACGATAGGAAGACTCTACACCGTTCACCCCAATCAACATGAATGCTTCTTTCTACGCCTGCTTTTGGTGAATGTACCCGGTCCGACATCCTTTGAGTATTTGAGAACTGTAAACGGTACTATACATGACACTTACCGTAGTGCATGCCAAGCTCTGAATTTATTGGAGAATGACCAACACTGGGATAACTGCATCAATGACGCGTGCGAAACGTCAACCCCAAGTCAAATTCGTGCATTGTTTGGCATCATTTTAACAACTTGCTCTCCATCAGCTCCTACAGAGTTATGGGAAAAATATAAGTCAAAAATGTCCGAAGATATACTCCATCGAAAACAGTTAGAGACGTCAGATATGACTTTTGATTTTACATCAGAAATTTATAACTACACTTTAGTTATTATAGAAGATTTGTGCGTACTTATGGCAAACAAACCTCTTCAGGATTTGGGAATGCCTTCACCTAACCGTATCGCTGCTGTTTCGACATGTGTAGAATTGGATCGTGAACAAAGTTACAGTACGAGTGATCTATTGTCGTATGTACAAAATAACATTTCCAAGTTAACGTCGGAACAAAAAGACATTTATGATACGATAATGCATTGTGTCGATAACAACGTTGGAGAAATTTTCTTTTTGGATGCGCCAGGAGGTACTGGTAAAACGTTTGTGATAAAACTGATTCTGGCATCAATTCGATCAAAAAATGATATAGCGTTGGCAATTGCGTCGTCCGAAATAGCCGCAACATTGCTGCCTGGTGGAAGAACTGATCATTCCGCTTTGAAATTGCCTCTGAATTTGCATTCTACAGAAACTCCCACGTGCAATATTTCCAAATCATCTGGGATGGGTAAAGTATTGCAGCAATGCAAACTTATTATTTGGGATGAGTGCACAATGGCATACAAAAAATCGCTCGAGGCTCTGGATCAATGCTTGAAAGATTTGAGTTTTGCGGGAGATTTCAGGCAAACATTACCTATAATACCTAGATCAACTCCTGCAGACGAAATGAATGCTTGCCTGAAAAATTCTAATTTATGGGCACACGTAAAAATATTAAAATTAACTACAAATATGCGTGTCCGATTGCAAAACGATGACTCTGGTCAAACATTTTCAGATCAATTGCTGGCAATTGGAAACGGAAAGCTCCCAGTAGACTCAATTTCAGGACGTATACAACTACCTGCTGATTTCTGTAATTTAGTGACGTCCAAAAATGAATTGATTGAAAAAGTATTTCCGAATATTCTAAAAAATTATAAAAATAATAAATGGCTAAGTGAAAGAGCGATTCTCGCACCCAAAAATATAGACGTCCACGAAATCAACAATATTGTTTTGACCAAGATTCGAGACCAGGCAGTCCTTTACAAGTCAGTCGACACAGTTTTGGAACCAAATGAAGCGGTTAATTATCCATCTGAATTTTTAAATTCCATAGATCTTTCAGGGTTTCCACCACACGTGCTACAACTAAAAATAGGCGTACCAATAATACTTTTAAGAAATATCAACCCACCAAAGCTTTGCAATGGCACGCGACTTGCCGTAAAAAAAACAATGGAAAACCTAATAGAGGCCACAATCTTGACAGGGCCTTTTGAGGGTGAGGCTGTTCTTATTCCTCGCATTCCCAGGATTCCAACGGATCTGCCTTTTCAATTTAAAAGATTGCAATTCCCAATTCGATTAGCATTTGCAATCACCATTAACAAAGCTCAAGGTCAATCATT
>NC_088863.1:23058702-23058966 GCF_032884065.1 Artemia franciscana | reverse complement strand
AAATTAGGCTAAAAACAAACTTTCATCAAAAAGTTTGAGAAGGTTTAGCTTTCCTTTGAAACGATAGTTGGCTGTTGGGAACCATCAAATTCTTATTGTTTAAGTTTTTACGGACGGAAGTGCTGTCATTCTACGATTTTTTTTTCTTTTTATCTTCCAAGTGTAAAACTACCGCAAATCACCATTAATACATAAATGAAACCAAAAGCCAAAAGAAATTATATAGATAGCCTACTCTAACTCAAAACAAGCAAAATTTGAAGG
>NC_088863.1:23018102-23058602 GCF_032884065.1 Artemia franciscana | reverse complement strand
TCTTCCGACCTCGTCATAAGTGCCATATGAGCTCTTAGCTCTTGTTTTTTTTCAGGAAGAAAATTTACCAGAAAATTTACCTAGAAAGTTTACCAGAACAAGAAAAATTTCCAGTGTCTCCAAATTGTTCCAGGCTTTCCGAAACTCCGAATCCGGCTTTAACTATTATAGATGATTCTACGGTTAGTAAAAATGCGCCATCTGGTAGCTCTTGCGATTTTGGTTCGCCAGGAGAACACTTTGGAATCGATTTGTCTGGAATTCCAGATGTAAATTGTATAGTCAACTTGCGTCATCTGCTTAGTGAGTTTATAGAAGCAATAAAACATCAGTTCAATTGCAAGGACGGGAAATCAAAGCTTTGCGTGAAAGAAATTAAAAACACTGGACTCCAAACAAAGCTCGTCATTATCTGCCAAGACTGTGGCTGGAAAAAGCGAGTAGAAGGTGAGCCGGAAGCCCCCCTCACTACTGTAAAAGAATACCTAACAAATTTCAGTGAACAGATATTAGGTAAGAAAAAAGAGAAGATCAGCAATTTACGAGCAACGTGAACGTGAAAGCTGTATGGGGTATCATGGGGACCGGAGGAGGCTACGCATCTTTGAACGAATTATTAAGTGTATTGGGAATAAAAAATACGAATCCGAAAACGTTTATGAATTTAGAACGCTTAGTTGGTAACGCATGGATGGATGCACTAGCAGATGTCTTAGAAGAAAATGGTCGTGAATCCCTGAAATTAGCCATTCATGAGGACAGGTTTATCAACGATTTTTTCTGGACTAAGGTCATCTGTGATGGTGGCTGGAATAAACGCAGCAAAGGACACGATTATACTGCAAAAGGTTGTGTTGGGGTAATCATTGATGCCTTTACGAAAAAATTATTATATGTAGGAATAAGAAATAAATATTGTTACCTCTGCTTCAGCTCAAAGAAGGCAAACCAGAAAGTGAAAGATCATGTTTGCTTTATGAACTACAATGGTCCCTCGAAGAGCATGGAAACCGACATTCTTGTTGAAGGTTTTCGCCAAGTGAAGCCATGCATAACCTTCAGTATTTACAATACATCGGAGACGGCGATTCTAGTGTTTTTTACAAGCTAAGACAGTGTTTCATACGGATCATATATCCAAAAAGAAGAATGTGCCAATCACGTGACCAAGAACTATACAAAATACCTCCATAATGTTGTGAAGACAAAAAAAGGGATGCACAGCAAATTTCTTTCAAATGACATAATTCTAAAGCTAACCAAAAATCTACGAGGTGCAATAAAAAAGAACTCGGCTGATGGTGGGTCTACCGAAAATCTAAGACAACTCTTACGAAGAGGCCCAGAGCATGTGTTTGGTAATCATAAACAGTGTGATTCTGGCTGTGCCAAAAAGAATGGGGTCTTAGAAACTGTGGAGAACCGCTATAATAACCTTCCGAAAACTATTTTGGAGGATGTAAAAGCTGGCGTGGAAAATATTTGTAAAAAAGCGGACTTATTAAGAAACGATGCAACGACCAATCTTGCCGAGAATTATATGTCTGTTGCAGTGAAATTCGTAGGCGGAAAACAAATAAGCCGCTCGAAACGTTGGTCATACCATACTAGGATAAGTGGAGCAAGCCTATCCTACTCCTTGGGCCCGAAATGGCAATCTTCTACATGGAAAAAAACATTTGGCTACAGTCCTTGCAAAATAACAAAAGAATACACGGTGAAAACTTCTAATCTTCGGAAACGGACAAAAACAAATCAGAAAAGATATTACGCAACCATGGGTGGGAGATATATGGCCAAAAAGAAAGAGAATCAGAGTTTGCCTAAAGGCGATCAAAATTACGGACCAAATTGCAACAAGCCTGATATGAATCCAGAGGAATTTGAAATCGCAAAGGCTGATTATGTTGCAAAAAATATGAATCTGGATGGAGCCAAACTGCAGGCGATCTACGTAAACACAAAGGGGCAAAATGATAACTGGATATTTGAGAGGAGCAAAAGGATTACTGCCACTTATTTTCATAGAATAGCTTCTCGCAAAAAAAATACTCCAACCGCACCCATAGTCAAGAATATCCGAATTAATTCTAATTTCAAATCTATTCCAATGGTTAGGGGAATTCAACTGGAGGCTATTGCACTGACGGTGTACGAGCAGAGAGAGGGAGTATCATTAATAAAAGGAGATCAAATGGGACTACTCATTCATCCAAATATCCAGTTTCTTGGAGCTTCTCTTGATGGTCGCTTAGAAAACGGCACACCAGTTGAAGTGAAGACTGTCCATAATATTCCCAAAGGAATGACCATAAGGGAAGTGGCATCCCAAAAAGGATTGGTAAAGAACTTTTTCCTATGGTCACACAATTCAAAATTGGAGTTAGAGAAAAATCACAAATACTATGCTCAAATTCAAGGTCAGCTAGAAATCACCAATCAAGAAGAATGTCACTTGGTGGTATATCACCATGAGCATGATGTGGAAATTTTAACTATTTCGAGATCAAAAGAGTATTTTTTGTCCATATTACCAAAGCTTCAGGAGTTTTGGAGCGATTGTTTACTTCCGGAGATATTAGACTCGCGATTGATTAGGAACATGCCACTTAGAGAGCCTGCCTTAGTCCGGGCTGCAGCAAATCGCGGAATGAAACGGACTTTGGAGCCAGAAGACAGTGGATGTGAGAAAATTACTTGGTCCGACACTGAAAGTGAATATTGAAAGTGGATTTTTCATTGACATGCGAATAGTATAGAGATTGTTTAGGGGTCATAATGTATTAGTAGCAGTATTGTTAACCTTAACCTATAATAGTCATTTTCCAGATCTGACCATCTGGAGGGGGTAGGGGCTGGTTAATTCGGAAAAATAATATTTTTTGGGGGGCCGGTAATATTTCAGAAAAATTTCGGTTAATAGAAAAATGAAATATTTTTAACTGACGAACGGGTGACAGGATCTTAACGAAATTTGATGTTTGGAAAAATGTTGCGTCTCAGAGCTCTTATTTCAAATCCCAACTGAATCCGGTGATATTGGGGGAATTGAGGGGGGAACCTAAAATCTTGGAAAACGCTTAGAGTCGAGGGATCAGGATGAAACCTGATGGGAAAAGTAAGCACAAGTCATAGATACGCAATTGACATAACTAGAACGGATCCACTCTCTTTGGGGGAGTTGGGGGGGGTTAATTCTGAAAAATCGAAAAAATGAGGTATTTTTAACTTAAGAAAGAGTCATCAGACCCCGATGAAATTTGATGTTTGGAAGGATATCGTGTCTCATAGCTCTTATTTTAAATACCGACCGGATCCGGTGACATTGGGGGAGAGATGGGAGGGGGAACCTAAAATCATGGAAAAAGCTTAGAGTGGAGGGATCGGGATGAAACCTGGTGGTAAAAATAATCGTAAGTCCTAGATATGGGATTGACATAACTGGAACGGATCTGCTCTCTTCGGGGGAGTTGGGAGGAGGATTGTTAATTCTGAAAAATTAAAAAAATAAGGTATTTTCGAGTGACGAAGGAGAGATTGGATCTTATAGAAATTTGATATTTGGAAGGATATCACGTCTCAGAGCTCTTATTTTAAATCCCGACTGGATCCGGTGAAGAGGAAGTTGGGGGGGGGCCTAAAATCTTGGAAAATGCTTAGAGTACAGGGGTCGGGATGAAACTTGGTGGTAAAACTAAGTACAAGTCCTAGAAACGGGATTGACATAACTGGAACAAATCTGTTCTGTTTGGGAGAGTTGGGGAGGGAGGGTTAATGCTAAAAAATAGAAAAAATTAGGTATTTTAACTTATGAAAGAGTGATCGTACCTTTATGAAATTTCATATTTAGAATGACCCCGAAACTCAGATCTCTCATTTTAAATCCCTACCAGATTCAGTGTCATTAGGAGGGGGGACCGGCATTACTGGTACGGATCCGTTCTCTTTGAGGGAGCTAGAAGTTGTTAATTTGGAAAAATTAGAAAAATTGAGGTTTTTTTAACTTAAGAATGGGTGACCAGACCTTAATAAAATTTTATAATTAGAAGAAACTCAGGTCTCAGAGCTCTTCTTTCAAATCCTGACCAGATCTTTTGACATTGAGGGGAATTGGAGGGGGGAACTGGAAATCTTGGAAAACGAATATAAACGGCGTAGATACGTAATTGACGTAACTGGACTGGATCCGTTTTCTTTGGGGAGTTAGGTGGTGTGGTTCAGTGTTTTGGTGAGTTTAGTGCTTCTGGACGTGCTAAGACGATAAAAATTGGTAGGCATGTCAGGTAGCTGCACTAATTGACTTGTTACAGCTGTTTTCCCCCGATTCGACCATCTTGAGGGCTGAAGGGAGAGGAAAAATTTGAAAAATTGAGGTATTTTTAACTTACGAGTGGGCGATCGGATCTTAATGAATTCTCATATTTAGAAGTACCTTGTATCCCAAAGCTCTTATTTTAAATCCCGACCAGCATTAAGCCTCTGATTTTCCTTTTAAAGCAATCTATTGATTCTTAGAATTTTGCTAGAGCTCATATCATATGAGCTCTTGGCTTTTCTTGACCTTGTCACAAGTGCCATTTGAGCTCTTAGCTCTTGTTTTTGATGAATAGTATATAAATATAAGTAGTTTCAAAAATTTATTAAATACTCCTAAGGGGTTTCCTTCCTCCCTTACCTGTATTTATGACCCCAGGGCAAGGGTGCCTAATGTTTATTATGTACCTTCAGGAACATATCACTTTAAATGACATTAATTTAATAAGTATATGCATTACTCCGTAAAGCAAAGTATATGATTACCCCGGTTCCAAACCGGGGTAATCAGTCATTTATGAACGAGCTTATAAATCATCAACTATATGAGATGACGGGGAAAAACCAAAATATTCTAAGATACGGCACTATTAGGAATAAAATGAGATCCCGTGGAACTAAAATGGACGAATATCCTACAACTTTAGATTTAAAAAAATAATGTTCGTATATTTTATAGGCCTACAATCGGCGTTTCTTTACTTTTAAGAGCCAATAATGTCTAAAATAATGTGTTTTAAAGAATAACGTTCTTTTTAAAAATAATATTCATACATTTTATAGGCCTACAATCGATGTTTCTTTACTTTTAAAGGCCAATAATGTTTAAAATAATGTGTTTTTAAGAATAATGTTCTTTTTAAAAATAATGTTCATACATTTTATAGGCCTACAATCAGTGTTTCTTTACTTTTAAAGGCCAATAATGTTTAAAATAATGTGTTTTTAAGAATAATGTTCTTTTTTAAAAATAATGTTCATACATTTTATAGGTCTACAATCAGTGTTTCTTTACTTTTAAAGGCCAATAATGTTAAAAATGATGTGTTTTTAAGAATAATATTCTTTTTAAAAATAATGTTCATACATTTTATAGGCCTACAATCGGTGTTTCTTTACTTGTAAAGCCAAACTGTTATCTGCTTTGTAACCTAACAAATTCCAATTCGTATGGTGTTAAAATGATATTGCCTCAAGGTGTTGTTGCCAATTATACATGTTTTCAACTTCCTTTTAAATCTGGTCTTAATGCTAAGGAGATGTCAACATTCTTAATGACATTCTGGCAAACCCCTCAAGGAGTGCTTAAGCCAATGAGAAAGGAGGAAATCTTGAATACTAAGAATTATTGCTAAAAATCATCTGTTATAACTACAAACTTAACAATCTTTGGGATTATTTGTCGGTATAAGATCTACAAAACGACACAAAAATCAAGGCTATATGATTAGTAAAACCCTTTTAAACAGTAAAGGAAGAATATCTTAAATGACAAATTTTAAAGGAAACTGATGATAATAAAAAAAAAAATTCACGGCCAAAATTTTTGAAATCTTGTGGCAAATGGAGAGGCTACTTTACAATTCTCTACGTCTTCTAAAAGTAATTTTATTGCTACTTTTAAAAATTAGAGGTGTCCCCACTAATTAATTTTTTATGAAGCTCTAAAGAAAAAAAATGCAAATTTGTTCGGCCTATTCATGTCAAAGCTTTCAATGAAGCCACAGTAATTTTTTCATCAAAGAATCTGCTCGTGTCTGTTGTTAATACGCATTTCACTGCTATAGGAAAATAGCATTGGCTTCAAACCTCGGAGATCCACCTTAAAAGAGATGTCGTAATATCTCTCGTAGATCGTGCACTGAATATTTGTTCTGATTCCTACATCACAGCTGAACAAGACTTTATATCAGGGACATACTTTTTGGAAATGTGTATCCTCTTTTATTTATTAATAATACAATTAACCGTAGAGTGAAAAGACACTCCCATAAAATCAACGATAATTTACCATGTGAAAATCCCGATAAGCCCCAAAACATAATTTACCTCCCATATATCCCAAAAATCACTAGAAACCTTAAAAAAGTATGCACACAAAATAATCTGTGTGTTGTATATACCAATAATTAGAAAATCGTAAATCTCCTAAATTCTGGTAAAGATAAGACTCCAGTTACTCGCCAAAGAGGTTTCTATCAAATACCATGCGACTGTGGCAAATTCTATGCAGGGAGAACCCACCAGAATTTTGAGAAACGCCTACAACAACATAAAGATGATATCACCAAAGCTCTGAATTCTAATAATATTACTTCTGTTTCTTTTGATTCTGCTTTAAGTAGCCATGTTTTCGAAAATCCTAGTCACAAAATACTTTTTGAAGAATCCGCCATTATTAGCAATGATCTCGGCATGAAGCAAGTAGTTCGAGAAGCAATTGGAATCAGACTTAAGATTAATAATAATATTTCCTTAAATAGGGATTTAGCAGAATATTCACTGAATGCTTTATACACAAATTTAATTAAAAATGACCTTACAAAATATTTTAAAAAACCAATAGGTATTAACACAGAACCTTTCACAAGTAGACCTATAAGATCAGCAGCGAAAAAGCTAGGCTGGCATTAAAAACCTGTTTTTAAATCATTTTCTTTCATTTCATTGAATTGTCTCGTTTCATAACAATTTATTTTTCAGTCCTGGTTGAACTTCGCTGAGGTAAGGATGCTGGGACTGTTTTGAAAAACTTTTCATTTTAGTTTTATTGATTTTATCCTCTCGTAAGTAGTTTTTTCTTATTTGTATTGCTGAGGACGGCTCTTGGACATAGGGCCAAAATATTCGTTCTAATTTGTTTCCCATTGTCTTAAAAAATTCCCTATTGTTCTCCTTGTTTTTGAATTGTATGTAGCTTTGGCTGTGTGAAAGTAATGGTCAAGAGTCAGTGCAATTCCAATGTACCTATGGCTTTTTGAAACCCAGATTTTGACGAAACTGGAAACATAAGAAAATGTAGGAATATTTACAAATTGGGCGAAGAGTGGTGCACTACCCGCCCCCCAGTCTTTCAAGTTCCACTATCTTTTCTTGGCATGAATTCAATTCCTTCTTCCTGTTAGTGCATCAAAGAATTATCCATTTTATAGGATTTGTTTTCTTCTGGGACTCGTTGTAATTCTCACTATTGCTTTTCTTCTAACCACGAATTTCATTTACAATTCGATGTATTCGTTTGATGCTGGTTGTCACATGTCTTCAAGCCGCAGATCTCGTTTCTGCTTCATTTTTGTGCATCATTACCTCTGACTTTTTTCCATGCCTTTTAGTTTAGCTGTTGGTGTTCATTCAAAATCTTATGTAATTTTGCATGATGTGATAGATACCAAAAAACCTCTTTCCTAGCTTTTCCCCGGTTGTTATATTTTTGCTTTAATTGCATTGTTGTATAGTTCAGTAACAACCAGGAATTTTCCAATGCCCATGCTCTCTGAAATGTCTAAAATACGTATTGACACAACCATCGTTTTATTCTGTAGTTTCAACTCATAGGATGGCAAATCAGAATTTTAATTGAATAAAAAATTGTGTCTTGAATTCAATTCCTCCTTCATTCTTACCCTTGACAGGCGCTAAAATAATCCCTTATTCAGTTATAATTTTCTGAAATATTCAAATTGCGCAATAGCGTAATTATCGTATTATTCTTTTGTTTTGAGTCATATTTTCGTTTGTAATTCAATGTGATTTGTTGCTGTTTCTTGTGCCATGCCTCTTTCTTTAGCTGTTAAGTGTCATTTGTCATCTTGTGTTATTTTACAGGTGTCATAGATAGTTCATATTAATTCCTCCTTCCTGTTTGTCAAGGAAATACACCCAAGCTTAACTAACGCGTTTTTTTCATTCTGTTGTAATTTTCTTTCGTCGTCTAACAGCAAATCCCTTTGTGCAAGTTTCCCTTTAAAATTCAATGCGATTTAGTCTGTTTCTTGTTCCATACCTTTTTCTTTAGCTGTTCAGGGTAGTTTGTCATTTTGTGTAGTTTTACATGGGTCATAAGTACTAAACCCAATACGACCACTGCTGGAGGGGATGACGTGATTTACGCTCTTTAAATGTATTTAAATATGACGTCATTCGCATTATTTTTATTTTCAAAAAATATGGCTCTAAATGAATTCCCTCAAACTCGTGACCAATCTTGATCGTTTTTTCTGGCCAGAAAATCCCAGGGTTTCAATTTAAAAAAAAAAGAATATGGAGTCGTTTTTATGAAAAAAAAAATATGCACAAATAAATTAATACAGGGTAGTTGTACCAAACCTATGTTGAAGCTATGACATCCAGAAAAACTGTCTACGGTTAGAATTCAAGTGACTATGAGAATCATTATATACAAGCCTGCCGCGTAGCTGGCCCATGACATCAAAAAGAGGCTTACATTGTCTGTGGTTAGAAGACTAGCGACAAATGAGAGCCAATATATACAAGCCGGCCCATGACATCAAGAAGAGGCTCACATTGTCTGCGGTTAGAAGACTAGCGACAATGAAAGCCAATATATACAAGCCGGCCCATGACATCAAGAAGAGGCTCACATTGTCTGCGGTTAGAAGACCAGTGACAATGAGAGCCAATATATACAAGCCGGCCAATGACATCAAGAAGAGGCTCACGTTGTCTGCAGTTAGAAGACTAGTGACAATGAGAGCCAATGACATCAAGAAGAGGCTCACATTGTCTGCGTTTAGAAGACTAGCGACAATGAAAGCCAATATATACAAGCTTGCCGCGTAGCCGGCCCATGACATCAAGAAGAGGCTCACATTGTCTGCGGTAAGAAGACTAGTGACAATGAGAGCCAATATATACAAGCCGGCCCATGACATCAAGAAGAAGCTCACATTGTCTGCGGTTAGAAGACTAGCGACAATGAAAGCCAATATATACAAGCCGGCCCATGACATCAAGAAGAGGCTCACATTGTCTGCGGTTAGAAGACTAGTGACAATGAGAGCCAATATATACAAGCCGGCCAATGACATCAAGAAGAGGCTCACATTGTCTGCAGTTAGAAGACTAGTGGCAATGAGAGTCAATATATACAAGCCGGGCCATGACATCACGAAGAGGCTTACATTGTCTGCGTTTAGAAGACTAGCGGCAATGAAAGCCAATATAAACAAGCTTGCCGCGTAGCCGGCTCATAACATCAAGAAGAGACTCACATTGTTTGCGGTTAGAAGCCTAGCGTCAGTAAGAACCAATGTATACAAGCCTGCTGCGTAGCCAGCCCATGACATCAAGAAAAGGCTCACATTTTATGTGATTAGAAGACTAGTGACAATGAGTGTCTACGGTTAGAAGACTAGCGTCAATGAGAACCAATATATACAAGCCTGCTGCGTAGCCGGCCTATGACATCACGAAGAGGCTCACATTGTCTGCGGTTAGAAGACTAGTGACAATGAGAACCAATATATACAAGCATGCCGCTTAGTTGTTTTTAAAACTAGCGACAATGAGAGACCAGTATATACAATCCTGCCGGCTCACATTGTCTGCAGTTAGAAGACTAGTGACAGTGAGAACCAGTATATACAAGCCTGCCGCGTAGCCGGCACGTGACATCAAGAAAAGGCTCACATTGTCAGCGGTCAGAAGACTAGTGACAATGAGATATACAACCTTGACGCGTAGCCGGCCAATGACATCAAGAAGAAGCTCACATTGTCTGCGGTTGGAAGACTAGCGGTTATGGGAACCAATATATACAAGCATGCCATGTAGCCGGCCCATGACATCAAGAAGAGGCTCACATTGTCTACGGTCAGAAGACTAGCGACAATGGGAACCAATATACACAAGCCTGCTACATAGCCGGCCCATGACATCAAAAAGAGGCCCACGTTGTCTGCGGTTAGAAGACTAGCGAGAATGAGAACCAATATATACAAGCCTGCCACGTAGCCGGCCCGTGATATCAAGAAGAGGCTCACATTGTCTGTGGCTAGAAGACTAGCGACAACGAGAACCACTGTATAGGCTACAAGCCTGCCGCTTAGCCTTGCCGGGACCCGGCCTTGAAGTCGGTTATTTCTTAAAACTGGCATATTAGCATATGATTTGAAAATAAAGTTTATCTGTAGCATGATTTTCCCTACGTAATTATCTTAATTAACGGCAATATTTTTTTGGTAAATATTTCCCCAAAAGAAACAACATTAAAACAAGGCGAACAAAATGAAATGAACAATTTTGTCCAAAAAGTGACGCAGCTACAATGTATGCAAAGGATTTTTGAGCCCCTGTGAGTAATTTAAAGGATATTCAACTAGTGACTTTTTCTATTTTTTATTTTTTACCGTGTGTCATTATTTTGTTAAGATGTTTTTCTTATGTAATTAGAATATACAATTGTATGCAGGGAAACAGTATAAAGAATAAAAATAAATAGTGATTAAGAGAAAGAGAAGTTAAATGAAATTGAGATTGAAGGCAAAGTATTATTCTGGCATCATTGGCGTAAGGGGTGCTCAAATAAAGTATGGAGGCCCATCTCCCATAGATCCTTTAACATTGCTCAGACAGGTAATCTTAATCGTGGATATTGGTCACTTCGTTATTCTGTATCGGGTTTGTCCAGTAAATTCCCAAAAAGAGTGAAAAGTGATGTTCAGTACAGTTCGTTCCATCCTACTACCGTTTCAATTACTCTTTGCAACCTGTTGAGTTAGTTGCTCTTGATGAGTTTAAGAGTAAGTATTCTGCTCCACGTCGTTAGTCCTATTGTGGATTTGGGTGTGTCGAGGCTCCCTAATGTTACCAATCTGCTCATTGAAGCCGACACTTCTGATTTCGAAGTATTACTTGGAGGATTTTGTCAGTCGGGCTTCTGATTCGTTCTTACGTGCGGTAATGTTTCTTGTTGCTGCTAACAGAGGTGTATCGTTAGGCCTTTTTCTGACACGTATTCTCGCCGTCAAATCTGTCTAAAGATCCCTATTCCAAAATCTAAGGAGCTAACACCTTGAAAATGAAGTTATCCTGTCCGTAAAGGAGCCACCTGGGTGCAGTTTCTCCTCATGGCTCCGTTTAAAAGATTTTCTGCTTTTTGCACTTCAAATGGAATCAATGGAATCTTCTCTCGTGTGCCGATAATATTCTTTACATCAGCTGGACTATCTAACGATAATCTCACATTTTCAAAAGTCTGGAAGATGAATACATCTAATGTCTATTATTATTATTATTATGGGTAGACTCATAAAACTAATTTGAGGCTCAGGCCACGAAGGCCCGGTGCCTCCACACCAAAAAAAAATAATGATATAGCACCAATAGCTACTAGGCTATTTGTGCCTCCTCGGGCATAGTATTTTTAGATAGGGCTTGCCTATGTCCTTCTTTCCCCTTTGTAGAAGAGTCCCCCTTCGTGATGTCAAGGTGAACATCATTGTTTTCACCCATGCCGAGAACCTTACCCGCCAGCTTCAGATCGTCTTGGGAAGGCAACAGTTGTTGCTCCAAAGAGAGGGAAGGGTCACCCAACATTCGTCAGCCATGAGTGGTAAGTGGTACTTGAATCTGAAGTCCAGTACTATCAATAGAGCCTCTTTTTTCCACCTCGGGTTGCTCCTGAAGGGATATTTTCTTGTGCTACGGTCTGCATTTCGTATGACAAGAGGAGTTGACCCCGCCCCCTAGAAATAATTTTGACATCGATTACTGACTTCAAGCCATCCAATCGGGGCAGCTTATTCGACAAAATACCCTGCTTCATAGTCAGACACTTGATAAAACTGCCAGGGGCTGGACGGTGACTGGTATTTGCAGTTGTGTGCTCTATTTGTCCCTATTGCTTTCAGGGGTAACATGCGAAGGTTGTCACAACTACTCGTACTGACAGTTCTGACACTAGGCTCTAAAAATGAAAAAGAATCGTCAATAATCGTCTCGCTAAATGTTTTACCCAGCTTCTAGACTTCAAAAATATCTGAAGGTTTGTTTTCCCTGTTAAACATGCGATTTTGCGTCAAGCTAACAGATGTATCTTGCGCCGAAAAGAATAGGTTTTTATGTTAATTTATTATTCTCAGACCTATTCTTCACTCAACTTTTTTAGTTTGTGTGAACAAAATATTTAGGATTGATTGTGATCTTGACATGACTTGTAGAGCTTGAATAAGAGATCCAAGTATGCGACATAAAACTAAAAGCCGACACCCGCTTTCCTTGAAATCTTAAAAAAAAAACACATTTAACTTTCCTTGTTTTGTGCCAGAGATAGTGCAAATTTTGTTTGTTTCGATTAAAGGAGACGGAATTTTCTTTTTATAGCTCAGCAAAGGGCAGTCCCTAAAAACGTTCTTGTATACCTGCTTAGAAATCACCAAAAATCAGTTTAAAGGAATTCCATTTGAGGAATTCGTTTTGCTATTTACCTTGACTGAAAACGTTGTCGACACAGGATGCATATTTTTTATGTTGAGTACACATTGAATGGAGGACAGCGCTTTGCTTAGCAATTAGTAAGAGATTATATGTTGTCTTTATCTTAAACTAGCCTCTCGGTAACTTTCTGAACTGTTGACACATTTAAGATCCCCAATCAATTTTTACCAAAATTTACTTTGGGAATCCCCTCTGGGCTCTTTGTCTTTGAGACGGTCAACCGACATAAGGTATCGCATGATCTTATAGAACGATCTATACTTGCTTAGAATATAGGTAGTCTTTCCTTTTTTTTGAAACCTTTCAAACACTTTTCGCTTTTTTTTAAATCTAAAATATACCAAGCAAATTTCAAAATCGCTTCCGTAGATGGATAAAGCTGACTTTCAGCTACCGAATGGCAGAAAAGTATGGTCTTACATCGAAACATTAAAACCGTAGGATTGTAGGAAAAATAACCTATTGAAAACTTTTGCAAAAAAAAAGCCTTAAATCAGTTGTCGCTTATTTCGCTACAAATTGGTCATAGCTTGGGGGAGGGGGTCAAAGGATTCAGAAGAATCCTTACTCAAGGTGTGTCAAAAGAAAGATGATATTTGAAGAACTCATGCTTAACAAATCGGAGAGGGAAGGTCACGTTCATCGCTTGCCTGACCTTTGGAAATTCAGTTAATTTTAAGTGGTTCTCAAGAGCAATCCGCGCGTTCTGTGTGCGAGACTTTTACGTAAATGATGATTTGGTGATAAAAGCGAAATACAGTTTTCTATTGATCATTGATTGCATCATGTCAATGATGCTTCAAGTGCTATTCTTATCTGGAAATGTATGAAAACATTTAAGGATATCGGTTCAACGCTGGGGACGATCCCCAGCCCCTTCATTCCGTTAATCCCTTCATTCGTAATCGTGCAGGTTCTGCGAAAAGACTTTAAACTGTCCTTACAAAATCCGATTTGTGCAAGAGTTAAAGCCTTGGAATTCGGATCATAGGCTGTAGCTCGTTAATGATGTGAATACTACTACTACTACAAATAACTCACTGCAGCACCAAGCCGCCTGAGGCCAACACAGCTACGCACGCTCCTCCTCCAACCTAATATATTTAAAGCCTCCCTCTTTACACCCTCCCAGGAAGTTCCCATTTCCTTTAAATCTTTATTTATGACATCCTCACAACCCAGACAGGGACGACCTGCTTTCCGTGTAGCCCCAGACGGTTGGCCAAAAGGAAAATCTTTTTGGACAATCTTATTCATGATGTGAATAAGTGCACTTTATTTGACATTTTGTTTTCTGGCAAGGTTAATTTGATGATGATAGTGATGACGAGGCTCATTTCTGACAGCCATTCCAGTGTCTTAACGCTGAAGCGTCATGCAAAATTTATTTACCATTTAAATGAGTCATATGCATGCTGGCCTACATTTAAGGGATATTTCCAAACTTTTAAAATTTCTAAGTTATATATTAAAGGGATTCAAATTCTAATGTATTTTTGAAATATCAATTGAGACACCATGCATATAGGAAGACTTTTATGATTATTAAGTTATGAATTTGTTCATCATTTCTTTTGGATTTTTTTTTTTTTGAACCTCTTATGCAGAGGAAATCTTGAACTAGTGTTTTTAGAACAAGATATTTTGCAACTCTTGAAGTTTTCTTAGAGTGAATCTATTTCACTTATCCCCTTTAATGATGCTAGTGAGTCTCTTGAATCTCCTGTTTCCGACTAAACTTGTATCATATGAAAAGTCTTTAAATATAGCCTTGAACATAGACTTTGACAGTTTAAACCGCTACACTTAAAACCTTCGCACGAGACAAGTTTTGTCAAAAACTGGAAATTCAAAACACTTAATCGCGTCATTAAAGGTGAAATAGGCCTTTTTTACTGAGAGAACTTGAAGAGTCAGGATATCTTTTCTTTGCAAAACAATTAACTTTGAGTTTTCACTACATAAAATACTTAGCAATAAATTCATTTCTCGATGATTTTATTTTCGCAATGAAATAGTTTCTTGCAGAAAAGGTGATTTAAAATCAAATCAATTCTTTTTTTTATCTTACCCCTTCCTCTAAGCCAGGATCGTTAATTTGTCCTCTGGATCTCTTGTTCCCTCGGGACAGAATATTTGCATAAAGAGTAATTGGGCAGTAAAACCATTACAAAAAAATATTTTACTTATTTGTATTCCTTTTAAGGCATGTATACCTCTTAGGAGCTTTGTATTTAGCAAAAATTGATTCTATTTATCCTGAAAAACTCAGCAATCCAGGATAAATCCAAATCCGTATCTTTGAATTATATGAAACTCCCGATACGATAAATAATCGGCCGAATACGGAATCAGCGTTGCCAACGCGGTACAATTTTACAGTTTTTGGTGTAATCTAGAGCTCCTTGTACAAGTCGGTATATTTAGAAATTTTTAATACTGTGCAAATTTTTTGGAGACTGAGATATCTGTTCATGTTTTAGTTTATCGGAATTTTTCCCCTGGTTGCTGATTTTTTTTTAAACATGCTGTTCTGGTACATTTTATTTCGAAGCATTGGCGACGCTGTACAGGATTTATCTTGTACTTAAAGTATTATGTGAAAAGTGATACTTATCCGTCTTTAAAAAAAAAAAAAAACAAACAATAAAAAAAAACACATTGGTTTTTAATTAAAAAGAAAGCGGTGAATGAAAACCTCAAAGAATCAGATTTGCAACCTTTAAAGGTATAGAAACTAATGATTTATGTTAAGATATTTAAATAAAAAAAACAAGTTTTTTTAACTGAAAGTAAGGAGCGACAGTAAAACTTAAAACGAACAGAAATTACTTCGTATATAAAAAGAGGCTGCTTCCTCATCAACGCCTCGCTCTTTACGCTAAAGTTTGACTCTTTCTCTCAATTCTTCTTTATAAAATAGTAAAAAACTTTAGCGTAAAGAGCGGGGTGTTGATGAGGAAGCAGCCTCTTTTTATATACGAAGTAATTTCTGTTCGTTTTAAGTTTTACTGTCGCTCCTTACTTTCAGTTAAAAAAACTTGTTTTTTTATTTAATTTCTGAATGTTTTTGAATCAATGCATGTTTTGATTTTGGCTCTCCGCAGAGGAATAATCAAAACGAAATTTGCATATTTTTTTTTTTTTTTGCTCAATGGCTTTCTCATAATTTTGATCGAATGATTTTGAGAAAAAAAGAGCGGGGGACGAAGCCTAGTTGCCCCCCGATTTTTTGGTTAATTAAAAAGGCAACTAGAACTTTTAATTTTTTACGAATCTTTTTATTGGTAAAAGATTTACGTAACTTATAAATTAGCTTACGTAAAGAACTTTTGTATTCTCATGTTTTTATTACATATATGAGGGGATTCACCCCATCGTCAGTACCTCGTTCTTTACACTAAAGCCTAAATTTTATCCCAATTCATTAAGAATGACCCCCTGAATCACAAAAGCCGTAGAATAAGTAGTTGAAATTACTGAAAATACTTTAGCGTAAAGAGCGAGGTATTAGAAGGAGGTGAGCCCCCCATATGGGTAATAATTTCTGTTTGTTTTAAGTTTTATTGCTGTTCCTTACTTCCAGCTGAAAAAGCTTTTTCCCTTTTATTTTTTAATTGTTTTTTTAAAATAATGCCAGTAAATCTTGCTCTCCCTTCATGGAAATTTTCTTCTCCCATTACAAATTCTCGAAGGAAAGTTCCCTCAGCATATCCCCCTCTTCTCAACCCCTCCCCCAAACCAAGAAAATCCTCCTGAAAACGCCTGTATACTTCCCAATAACCATTATTATATGTAAGCACAGGTCAAAGTTTGTAACTTGTTGCCCCTCCCACGGGGACTGTGGGGGAGTAAGTCGTCCCCAAAGACATAGTTATAAGGTTTTTCGACTACGCTGAATAAAATGGCTATCTCAGATAATATACAATAATTACAATAATACAGATAATACAATAATTAGCGTGGGAGGGGGCCTAGGTGCCCTCCAATTTTTTTGGTCACTTAAAAAGGGCACTAGAACTTTTCATTTCTGTTAGAATGAGCCCTCTTGCAACATTCTAGGACAACTGGGTCGATACGATCACCCCTGGGAAAAAGAAAAAAAAAAAAAAAAAAAAAACAAATAAACACGCATCCGTGATCTGCCTTCTGGCAAAAAATGCAAAATTCCACATTTTTGTAGATAGGAGCTCGAAACTTCTACAGCAGGGTTCTCTGATACGCTGAATCTGATGGTGTGATTTTCGTTAAGATTCTATGACTTTTAGGGGGCGTTTCCCCCTATTTTCTAAAATAACGCAAATTTTCTCAGGCTCGTAACTTTTGATGGGTAAGACTAAACTTGATGAAACTTATATATTTAAAACCAGCATTAAAATGCGATTCTTTTGATGTAGCTATTGGTATCAAAATTCCATTTTTTAGAGTTTTGGTTACTATTGAGCCGGGTCGCTCCTTACTACAGTTCGTTACCACGAACTGTTTGATATTTTTTATTAGATTTTATTCTAATGAAAATTAGATTGATTATAATGAAATTATTCGGTACCCAAGTGTAATCAGGTTAACGTTGCTTGGGCAAAAGGAATTGTCGCAACAATCTTTCCGACAAATCTTTCCAACAAGCCTTGCCGACAAATGTACTACGGGGACAGCACTTTGGTTCTTGATTCATTATCCTCGACTGAAAGCTGTGGTTATACCCTTCAAGACTTTTAAATGGTATCCCCTAAAATTTATTTTTAGACATTATGACTCTTTCCTTAAAGACAGTCTCAAAATACGCTAATTTCTCTTAAAACGATTCTTTGTATCCTGGCACACAATTCATGTTGTGACTTTTAAGATCCACTTTGTGTATAAGCTAATGTTTTATTAATTCGCCACAAAACATAAAACCTGACTCAACCTTGTCAATAATAATAAATTCTGTCCTCGAGTACTGTAATGCCGAACTAGATTGTCCTACGTCATGAGTGTTTCGGCTCTGCTTTCATCCTAGATCCTTCCCAAGAGTACCCCGCGTTTTTCCTTTTCCTAGACCAGAGAGTAAAACTACCCTTACTGGCTCAAATAGGCCGATAAGCCTTCTCTCTGGCATTGGTAGGGTCTATGAGGGTATTTCCAATAAGAACTTGTAACATGCTTGGATACGAGTAACCTTGTATGCAGTATGAGCAGTATAGGCAGTATCTTAGGTTGCGATCTTTTGCTATATGAAAAGCTTTCGATTGATTCTGGCATAAGGATCGTCAGAGAATAAATCCAAGGGTGGGGAATTTGTGGTAATCTACCTAAGGGTCTTGGGAGTTTTCTAAAAAATCGTACTCTTCATGTAGTTTTCGATGAGTTTCCAGTCTTCTGCCAGATAGATATCTTCCAATAGACAATATCTTTCAATATATCTTCAATATATCAGTAACAACGGTTAGTATCCTCTGGCCTTCATTTTTCGTCGTATATGTTGACCACAGTCGTATGAACCCCCTACAAAAACATTTCTGACGATATCGTGGTCAATAAGCGTGAAGACCATATACAAGCTTCCCCGTACCTACAGTCAGATCTTCTGGAATAGATGAGTGGTTGGATACCTGGACAGTCAATTTCGATGCATCCAAGACTAAGGAACTACTAATTACCCGATCAAAGGTCTTGCGTTGATGTCCCAATGTTACCTTCAATGAGTTGAAGCTATCATGAGTATTGACGAAATTCATGTTTTGTTAGTCCACTTCTCATAAATGTCTTGGGGTGCGCATGTTGATCGGGTCTGATCCTCCTGTGTGAGGAAGATGGTTGTGATTCTTTGTTTTTAGAACCTGTTATCATCTAGATCGGTTACCCCTCTGTACGACTTGTGCTTAAGGCCTATTGTGGAATATAGATTCCCGCTTTCTTCAGGGGCTTGTAAAACCCTACTGGTACCATTTAGAGGATCCATAAAAAGGGCTTTAGCGTGCATCGATTGGCTAAATTTAAAACTTTGAGTGACAGATTCGATACGGAGTTAATGGCTGACAAGTATGTCCTCCACCATCCCTCCGAGAAACTATATCTGCTTGTACCGCCATTTGCGAAGTCAATACGAAAAACAGGTAGAAACACGGTGCGGTCAGATTAATTAAAAGAGGACATATCCCTCAATGAGTACTTAAAGAAACAACTTTGTAGGATGCAGCACCTTCATTTCGAATGGTATATCAAGGGATGTTGTCCCTAAAAGCCCTCCTTCATTTCTAAAAACTCAGCTTCATTTCAAATGGTATATCAAGGGATGTTGTCCCTAAACCCTTCTTCATTTCAAAAAACCCACCTTCATTTCGAATGGTATATCAAGGGATGTTGTCCCTAAAAACCCTTCTTCATTTCTAAAAACCACCTTCATTTCGAATGGTATATCAAGGGATGTTGTCCCTTAAAACCCTTCTTCATTTCTAAAAACCTGTCTTCATTTCGAATGGTATATGAAGGAATATTGTCCCTAAAAATTCTTCTTTTGGTTACTTTAAATGGACATTCCAGAGACATAACTCTAGGGAAGAAGCTCAGGTAAATAGTGACTAGTGGCGTATCAGACCTTAAGTTTTTGGCTGCTGGCCACCATGAATTTTGTCATAAAACAAAATCAGTTTTGTTATTTCTAAAATTGCTGCGAAGGTTAAGTTGTGTTGGGGGACCCTTTAGTGTGGAAGGTAGATAGGACTTGAAAGTGAAGAATGACTCTGAAAATCCATTTTCTCTGTCCCCTCTACTAAAAAAATTACTTACTCTACAAGTTTCACTCAGATCTTATGGATTTTTCACAAAATGGAAAAGAAAATATGTCTCGGAAAACCATCACCCTCATGTCCCGTTGGCCCGATTTACTTACACTTCAGTTTTATGAAAGGCTTTGATTCTGGTATATATTACATAACATTTTTTATAGTATTTTTTATTTAGATTTCGTGTTAAAAAACGTCAATTACAAGGGTCCTTTTGTGACCTTTTTTTTCCGGCAGGAACTTTTCAAGCAAAAATCTAAGCCTCTCCCCAATTCAAAATATTAGCCATTTCATCTTTCATGTATTTCACCAGCCTAGTTAGACGCATAATGTGAGTTTTTATTTTACCATGCCATCTATTTGAAACTTTTGTTATATCCTAAAGTGAAATTGTTTCTAAAGAAAGATAATATATTATATGAAGGACGTGAAACCAATGTGTCTTTGATGTCATCCTTCTCTAGTGTCCGGGTTTTGTGTACCCTCTTACTCTTATCCCTTACATCTGGAACTCACGTATAGAATTCTTGAAAGATTGCCCTTGCATAAGCTCGAAGTCGGTTTTTATTCTATTTTACTTTTTCAGGAGGAGGTTTCGGTGGAAGGAAGGAGTCCGGGCAGCTGAGATTCGGAGGCCGTGATAGGCCGTTTAAAAAACCCATTGTAGAGATTTTGAAAAATAGGGATAGAGCAAGAGGGCCTATGATTACTAAAAGTCATATAGATAGAGAAAAGCCTGAAAAAAGATACGAACCTCCTCGATATTTGTCAGGAGACTCACTGTATTCATCAAAAACACGTTGTACAAGGTCACTGTCAAGGAGCCGCATTATGGAATACAAGAAAGAAAAACATCATCAAATGTCGAAGGATAGAAGCCAAAGTCGATCAAATCGGAGAAGAAGTCGAAGCGTCAGTTTGGAAAGATCAGACAATGAAAAAATTAAGCTGCATAAATCTAGTTTAAAGCATAGTCGAAGCAGAAGTCGTGAGTGCGAAAGAAAAGTGAATAAAAGTGATTATGAAGAATCTGAAATACGTCACAGAAGTAAAAAGAAGAAACATAAGAAGGAAAAACGCCACAAAAAGAAAAAAAGAGTCAGTCATAGTCCGCTTGGAAGTAAAGCGTCCGATGGTAAAGACTATAAAAAGGACAAGTCAGATAGCCCATAATACTGACATGATAATGGGTATGCTACTTATATATACGAGGTCTTGTGATAAGTCATTGCTATTCTTGGGAATGTACAATATCAGTTTCTTTGCCAATTTCTCAGGTCATCAAAGTGTGAGCCACATGGGCCTCACTTGGTCTCTTAAAGGCAATGAGAATTTATGAAAAGATTTTGTTAATATATGCTTATAGGATCAAAACGGAATAGATGCTAGCCTATACATTTTTTTATATTCTTATTGTCTTCAAGTATTTTTTTTTGTTTTTCCTTTTTCAGCATAATAAAATAATTACAACTAAGAAAAATAGTAGTTTATTTTTCTGATTGCTTGGTCAAAAAAAAATTTCGTCCTATTTCGTCCTTCACAGGGTGTCACAAAATAATCACGAGTTTAGCAGGATTTTGCAAACAAAAACTTAATTTAGTCTTATTTAGTATCGTTCAAATGTATTTATAATCGTTCAAATGTATTAGGAGGTAGTTGTTGTCAACTGCCAAAAAAATATGCGATACAATTAAAATGTAAAATTAACAATATTAGCAGTAGAAGCAAAATTAGGAAAGGATAAAACCGGTTCCCTGACCAAGAATATAACCAGAATGAGGGCTAAACCTTGCATGATTGCCCAATAACAAAGAAGAAGAGCCAAAAAACAGCGAAAATACATTTAGTACTAAATAAATGTTCAAAATAAAAGATCAAAATAACGACAAGTAAATGGTCAAATGCTATCAGTTACGGCTAACTAGATAAAAATGTGTTTTGATACTTCGAACCAAAACACGCATGCTGATATTTGTATAGAGAGGGTAGTGCAAGTTCGAAAACACTGCAAAAGCATATGTAAATTATAAAGAAATCCGGTGATTATAGAGAAAGTTGCAAAAGTCTCGAGATTTTGGGGGAGGGGCATGAGCCTCACTCTTTAAGATTCCTCCCACGCTGTTGACATTTTCGAATTCTTCACGTTTGTTTAGTCGTGCAGCTGTCATGAAAATTGGACAGGGTTTCCTATTTCTTAGAGAAATATGATTTTATGGACACTGCACGTTTCCTGGAAAATGACCAGGAACATCAATGACCAAAGAACATTTGGTCATTGAACAAAGAACATTTGGTCAATGTTCCTGGAAAATGTTTCCTGGACACTGCAAGTTTCCTGGAAAATGACCAGGAACATCAATGACCAAAGAACATTTGGTCATTGACCAAAGAACATTTGGTCATTGACCAATGAACATTGGTCAATGTTCCTGGAAAATGACCAAAATAAAATTAAAACTAGACAGAATTCTGTACTTCGGATGATTTGCTATTATTGTCATTCTCATGAAAGTAGAAATAAAAATTTAGCCTTAGAGTGGGTTTGAGGGGAAGAGTAGCAAATTACTCTTATATGGTAACTTCCATTCGACTAGTAAATTCTGGTCTTTATAATATGCCCGGTCAATTGTAGTCATGGTAGAACAAGTCACTATAATACTAACTGTACTAGGGGCCATCGTGGTATGAGTAGCCATCGGTGTGACTATGAGTAACTACTTTGCTATGGCTAACAATCCCACGAGTGTAAAAATTGAAATTTGATTTTTCTTCTCTTATTTTAATTTTGTCACTCAAAGTTCATTTGTAAAGTTGCTTGAAGTATTGATGCCCTGTTTTTGTATTAAAATGTAGTTCCTGATGAATCCAACATGAGCTTTGGACAGTAAATCATGACCCCCGTTGACCTATCCTATAAGATTGAAATCGTTCACAATCTCGGTGAGTGAGGATCGTTTCTCCTCATAACATAGGCTCTAAAGCAATTTTGCGACAACTACTGACCCAGAAATCTTACCCGCCATCTGGCTTCGTGGGTGCATACGACCCATCTGCTCAGAGATCACTCCAGAATATCCAGCTAGTTTCTGGCCAAATAGATTGACTTCATGCAGGCCTTTGACCTCATGTGGGAAGAAACCCTTGGCATTTCCTTCTTATTTTGGCATCCCATGAACTTGATCAGCGACACATGCACGAAGTTTAGGCCAAATTGCCGAGTTCCTTTGTGATTTTGAGTTTGTGGTTGACATTGTCAATTCAACTACCAACCTCTTAGGATGACTACCAGCACCTAGAAAATGAAAGCCATGTGCTGCTCGTCTGTAGCCGTTTATACGGTTTCCGCCCTCGCAAGAGATGGGAAGATCAGTTTTTGTTGATCAGGCTGTCGCGTCTACTGCGCCTGGAAGAAGATGGGAATGGCATCAGTGTCTCATGTAAAAAAGACCCTAAAAAGACCTCCGAGGAGGGATCGGACTTCAGTCTGGCAATTAATTTGTGGATTTATCTTTTACACTTATGATAACACAAATATAATAAAGCTATTAAGCTTTCGGCCAAATATTTCTTCTCCATGGGCACTGCACTAAAAGCAGTGACATTCACTGTCATAGTACGATAACGTCATGATGATTATGCCATATAGTGGTGATGATATCATGATATGATGATAACATCTGATATAACTATAAACAGTTTCAGATGATAAGGTAAAATAGTAAAAATTTGAATTATTATACTAATTCTAAATATTCTTTTACTCTTCGATAATTCAACCCAATCCGCGTAAATTCATACTAATATGCATATTCCTCAATATCATATTGCACTTTAATGACCCGCTAGTGACTTCATAGCAAATGTTCTGCTGAGACTCTAAGTGGAGGGGTTGTGCAGAAACTTCAAAATTGTGTCAAAACATATTTTACTTGTATTTGGTCCCATTATGTAGACCTAAAACGCTTGTAATCTATATAAGAATTAAATAATGTGAAGTATAACAGATCGAACACCAAACAGAGTATTTTTAAAAATGTTTTTATAAGAAGCTTTTTAGTTTAAAACATTAATTTAAAAAACCATTTCTAAAGAACAGAAAATTATTCTTAAAAAGATTTTTATTTACCATATATATTCTTTCGTGGCACAGTAACATAAATAGTTGCGGAACTTAATCCAGTTGATTGACACTAAATCTGCCTGTAGTAAATTAATCACGCTCTAGTCGGAATCAAATTTTCTAATTTTGATACATCAGATTCATCTTTTTCAGCTACAATTTTCTTCTTCTAGTTGTAAACTTTTTGTTTCTTCTTTTTGTGAATTGGTAAAAAGTCTCAACTTCAAACTAATGAAAGCTGGAGGGATAGTCAGAAGGGCTATAAAAAAATTGTTTCTGCTGAGAGAAAATGTTTGGATTTTTTTCTCCTTGGATTTAGTCAGCGTTGCCAGTCAACTTTTTCAGTTTAATGCAAGGTTTGATAATGACGGCTCTACATTAAAAAGGTTTCTGTTTTACATTGTTTCTCTGACGCTATTTTTAAAGTAAGTTTAAGTGGTGAATAAAGTGAAGAAATTCGATTGGATATACTGTTTGAACTTTAAGATTCTGAAGTTTAAATATTATTTTGCAACTGATTTCATACCGTATTTAATTTTTCAAAAAGAAAATTTATCTGGAACCACTGACTGCTATTTTTAGCATCTAAATTGAAATTATTTTAGTTCTTTGAGTGAAACTACAGTCGTCATAAAATCTGCGGTTTCAATAAAAAAAAAACCTGTTTATTATTCGGCTATTAAATGTCGCTTTACAAAATATTTGGGGGAATGAAAGTTGAATGGTCATTGTGTTAAATGTAGTTCTGCAGCTTAACTTGCGACTGCTATTTTTAAGGTATAAGCTGAAATTATTTCAATATAATAATAATTATATAAATATTCAATAATTATATAAATATTATCTTTCTGGAAATGAAACATTTTCTGCTCATTTCGTTTCAAGAAATTCATTCAGTGCTAATAATGTTTAATTGAAAGGAATTCAACAGATTTTTTTTTAATTTTAAGCATAAGGCTTTAACATTTCAGGCATTTTGGGTGTTGAACCTCTTGTTGTAACATCTCTATTACCAACGTTAAAATCGTTATTAAGAATAAAAAAAACACGTCTGTGTAAAAACCTCAAAAAGTGAAAGATGGACCTTATTTTAAGAGGCATACACTGACGTTATCTGAATTTTCAGTGGATTCAAGTCTCGTCGATCATGCTGGCTATTTATCATGCCGAAGACAACTTCAGTATCAAATAGGGACTTTAGTCCCTATGTTCACTATAATGTCCCTATGATCCTTATAATATCCCTCTGATCCCTATAATGTCCCTGATCATTTAATGTGTATTGATCATCTAAAAATTTAAGCGACTTCTATTAATGAACGCATAAAAAAAATTATAAATAGGATTTTACAGAACACAATAGTTTCAGTCAAAATCATTAAAACAATTTACAATTTTGAAACTCAAAATAGCAGTCGCAAGTTCGGAATCAGAACTACGCTTAACAAAATGAGAATTTATATTTTATTGACTCGAACCTTTTTGAAAGCAATTTAGTGAATGGAGTAGTAGACTCCACACTTTATGGGCCATAGTAGTTTCATGGAAAAGAAACAAAATAATTGCAATTTTGATACTTAAAATAGCGGTCACAAGTTCAGCTGCAGACCTACGCTTAACACAACGATCATTTAATTTCATTCACCCAAACATAAGAGAATAATAACAGATTTTTTTCTTACTAAACCGCATATTCTATGGCCACTGTAATTTCACTCAAAGAAATAAAATAATTTCAATTTAGACGCTAAAATAGCAGTCACAAGTTCAGCTGCAGAGCTACGCTTTACACAATGATCATTTAATTTCGTTCGCCTAAACATTTTTTAAAGCGGATTTTAATAAGAGAATAATAAACGGGTTTTTTGTCATTATTGAAACCGCAGATTTTGTGGCCACCGTAGTTGAACTCAAAGAATAAAATTGTTTCAATTTAAACCTTAGAAATAGTAGTCCCAAGTTCAGCTGCAGAACTACACTTAACACAGTGACCATTCAACTTTCATTCTACCAAACATTTTAAAAAGTGACATTTAATAGTTGAATAATAAACAGATTTGAAACCGCAGATTTTATGACTACTGTAATTTCGCTCAGCGAAATAAAATAATTTCAATCTAAACGTTCATAATAGCAGTCTTAAGTTCAGCTGCAGAACTACGCTTAACACAATGGTCATTTAACTTTCATATTCCCAAGCATTTTTTTAAAAAGTGACTTTTAATAATAGAACAATAAACCTATATCTACCAATATCACCTTATCCCCCTCCCATATAAGATTGTCTAGCAGGGCGTGTGACAGTCAAAAATTGGAATTAGGTAAGGCAAATTCGCTAATTATTTGTTTTATTGAAACCGCATATTTTATGGCCGCTGTTGTTTCACTCGAGGGACTACAATAATTTCAGTTTGGACTTTAAAAATAGTAGTCACAATTTCTGCTGCAGAACTACACTTAACAAAATGACCATTCAACTTTCATTCCCCTAAACATTTTGCAAAGCGACATTTAGTAGTAGAATAATAAACAGGTTTTTTATTGAAACCACAGATTTTATGGCCGCTGTAGTTTCACTCGAGGGACTACAATAATTTCAGTTTGGACTTTAAAAATAGTAGTCACAATTTCTGCTGCAGAACTACACTTAACAAAATGACCATTCAACTTTCATTCCCCTAAACATTTTGCAAAGCGACATTTAGTAGTAGAATAATAAACAGGTTTTTTATTGAAACCACAGATTTTATGGCCGCTGTAGTTTCACTCGAGGGACTACAATAATTTCAGTTTGGACTTTAAAAATAGTAGTCACAATTTCTGCTGCAGAACTACACTTAACAAAATGACCATTCAACTTTCATTCCCCTAAACATTTGCAAAGCGACATTTAGTAGTAGAATAATAAACAGGTTTTTTATTGAAACCGCAGATTTTATGGCCGCTGTAGTTTCACTCGAGGGACTACAATAATTTCAGTTTGGACTTTAAAATAGTAGTCACAATTTCTGCTGCAGAACTACACTTAACAAAATGACCATTCAACTTTCATTCCCTAAACATTTTGCAAAGCGACATTTAGTAGTAGAATAATAAACAGGTATTTTATTGAAACCACAGATTTTATGGCCGCTGTAGTTTCACTCGAGGGACTACTATAATTTCAGTTTGGACTTTAAAAATAGTAGTCACAATTTCTGCTGCAGAACTACACTTAACAAAATGACCATTCAACTTTCATTCCCCTAAACATTTTGCAAAGCGACATTTAGTAGTAGAATAATAAACAGGTTTTTTATTGAAACCACAGATTTATGGCCGCTGTAGTTTCACTCGAGGGACTACAATAATTTCAGTTTGGACTTTAAAAATAGTAGTCACAATTTCTGCTGCAGAACTACACTTAACAAAATGACCATTCAACTTTCATTCCCCTAAACATTTTGCAAAGCGACATTTAGTAGTAGAATAATAAACAGGTTTTTTATTGAAACCACAGATTTTATGGCCGCTGTAGTTTCACTGAGAGAAATAAAATAAATTCAATTTAAACGCTCAAAATAGCAGTCTTAATTTCAAATGCAGAACTGTACTTAACACAATGGCTATTTAGTTTTCATGTACCCTAGCATTGTTTTATTTAATTGACTTTTAATAATAGAACAATAAATCTATCCCCGATAGGATTGTCTAACAGGGTGTGTGACATTCCAAATAGGATAAATCGGATGTATTATCGGATCTGCAGATTTTATGGTCATTTTAGTTTCATTAAAAAGAAATAAAATGAATTCAATTGTGATGCTTAGAATAGCACTCTCAATTTAAGCTGCTGAGCTACGTTTAACACGTATGGTCATTTTATTTCATTCACCCAAATATTTTTGAAAGCGAATTTTAGTAATAGAATAATAAACAGGTTTGTTTATTGAAAAGGCAGATTTTATGGGCATTGTAGTTCCACTGAAAAGAAACACAATAATTTTAATTTACATAAAACAATGAGAACAATGATCATTTAACTATTATCAACCCAAACATTTTATTAAACTGATTTTTAATAATAGAATAGTAAACAGGGTTTTTTCTATAAAAGCGGGAGATTTTATAGCCACTGTAGTATCACTGAAAGAAATAAAATAATTTAATTTAGACGCTCAAAAGAGCAGTCACAAGTTCAGCTGCAGATTTATAATGAGCACAATGATCACAGAACTTTCATTCATCCAAACATTTTTTCTAAGAGACTTTTAATAATGGAATATTATACAGTTTTTTTTATTGAAAATGCAGATTTTATGGCCACTGTAGTTTTACTGAAAGAAATAAAATAATTTTAATTTAGACGCTCAAAAGAGCAGTCACAAGTTCAGCTGCAGATTTATAATGAGCACAATGATCACAGAACTTTCATTCATGCAAACATTTTTTCTAAGCGACTTTTAATCATGGAATATTATACAGGTTTTTTATTGAAACTGCAGATTTTGTGGCCACTGTAGTTTCACTGAAAGAAATAAAATAATTTTTATTTAGACGCTCAAAATAGCAGTCCCAAGATCAGTCGCTGAACTACGCTTAGCACAATGATCCTAGAACTTTCATTCGCCTAAACATTTTTAAACTGACTTTCAATGACAGGATAAACAGGTTTTTTACTGAAACCACAGACTTTATGGCCACAGTAGTTTTGCTGAAAGAAATAAAATAATTTCAAATTAGACGCTCAAGATAGCAGTCACAAGTTCAGCCGCAGAACTACGCTTAACACGATGATCATTTAACTTTTATTCACCCAAATTTTTTTAAAGCGACTTTTAATAATGAAACATTATACAGGTTTTTTACTGAAACCGCAGATTTTATAGCCACTGTATTTTCACTGAAAAGAAATAAAATAATTTTTACTTTTTTGTTCAGACGAGCAGCATAATTTTATTTAAGTTTGCAAAGTATAGTAATATGAACCACATGGATTGTGTAATTAGATGTTGAAGGTGAAATTTGATATTATTAGGGATGTTGCATTTCGGTGGGAATTAAAACGCCTTCAATGAAACACGCAAAGATGTTTTGTTATCTGTAAGTATATGTTTAATTAAAGGTTGGTTAGATAATTACCTTAACTTATTTCTGCTAATGTTGGCAAGGCTGTTAATGAATTTTTTTGTTTATTTAAAGCTTATATAATTATTGCAGGACAAAAAAATAGAGCAATTAAGGTTGTAATTAATTTTGAATTACTAAAAGTGGTACTTGTGTATTATACAGAACACACTCAAGAACTTTGCTTTGTTTTGTCTGAATAAAACCGGTTTTTGTCTCGAATTCGGTTACAATTAGCTTATTCTTTCGTGAAACAAATTACGTTGCAGGTATATTCTAATTAAATATCTAATATATAGTGGTGGTTAGGTATTTAATATAATACGTTCTGGGCGGCCCGATATCCATAATTCTTTGTTGTAGTTTCCTTAATTTTGTTACTAAAGTATTATATTTTCAGCATATTTTGGATTATTTCATTATGATTAACCTAACTGCACTTCTTGAGTGTTTTCTGCACAATACACAAGTACACGAAAAGTATTGCGACCAGATCCGTTAGTTACATGCATCCAGATAAAGACACATTTTTTCTCCGCCCTCCCCAGGGGTTTTGACGGAAAGGGATAGTTGCCTCCCCCACAATAATGTGGGGAAAAATTATTTTATAACCCATGTCCCTTAACTCTCCGGATATGGGCCCCTCTTGCCCATCCAATAAAAATGTTTGAGGTCTCCCCCCCCGCCAGGTTCTAGAAATGGTCGACCGCCCAATATTATTAACTGGCGAAAACCAAGAAGCAGTAAAAACAAATTAATGTGCCCAAAATAAAACTTACACTCATTTAACCATTTTTCAATGAAAGAAAAATTGTAAATGATTAATTATTTCTCTTGAAAAAGTTAATGGTAAGTAGCGTTTTATAAAGTATCATAATGTAGGTTAAAATAGACTACCTTTTCTTTTAATATATCAAGGTCTTAACAAAATGTGACCTAAAATGCATTTCTTGCATTAATTAAATCTTTACAGGCTACTAATTGCAATACTTGGCCACATTTAATTTTTTTTTGGTTTAATAATTACATAATAAATTAGCCTTTAAAACCTTTCATATGCCTGGTTTTAAATTTGAAAGTACTCAGAAATGGTTCAATTAGTTACACCAGCATTTTTCTTTGTCATCTTGCGATTTTGAGAATTTTTGGGAACAATTTGCATTCTAAGCATTTTCTAACTTAAATTCCGATCTCTAAACGAACATAGAAGTTGCATTTGCAGAAACCATCTATTTCTCTCATAAAAGAATGAATTTCACTATTGTATCTGATTTTCACTTGTTTCCCCTTTCCCGTCCATTTCCTTGTAACTAAATCATAGACTGTCGAAATAAGACCTTGAATTTTCTTGTTTTTCAAAAGTCAATACTTGCGATTTCTTTGGTTTATAATGGAAGATAAAAGTTGATATCTTCACATCTGCCAGATGAGAAAAGCTGACAAAATACTATCCTACTCCTATGTTACTATGAAATACTGATCCGCAGATCAAATATTGAAATGAGGGGGAGGCAGAGGGAGAATTCGCCCCGTCCCATAGATTATGACCAGATTTCGAAAAAGACAATATGTTTTTAGGGTATCTTCACTGGAAAATGCCTTTTTTTGGTATTTTTTTTTTCATCGAAAGAATTTACCCCCCTAGATTTTAAAAAATACATTTTGCCCACCTAAATTTTCACTGACATTACGGGTTCTAAGTACTATTAAATAAAAAAATCTTTTTTTTTTAACTGAAAGTAAGGAGCAACATTAAAATTCAAAACGACCAAAAATTATTCCATACATGAAGGGGCTGCTCCTCTCCTCGATACCTTGCTCTTTATGCTAAATTTTTTAGCACTTTAAAAACTCTTCTTGTTTTAATTAAACGGCCCTTATGTTTCAGGAATCGTTCTAAAAAAATTGGGAAAAAACAGTCAGAATTTATTGTAAAGAGCAAGGCCTCGAGGAAGGGGCACTCCCCTCATATGCGGAATAATTTCTATTCGTTTTGAATTTTAATCTTGCTCTTTATTTTCAGTTGAAAAAACTCGTTTTACTACTTAATTTTCGATCGTTTTTTCAAATAATGCCGTTAAATTTTGCTCCCCCTCCATGGAACAGTCTCTTCCCTCACGATAAACTCCTCCTTGGTAAGTTCCTCCCACTTAAAATACCTCCTTCTTCTAAAATTCCCTCCGGACAATTCTATCCTCGCTCAAAATCCTGCCCCCCCCCTCGTAATTTTTTCGCGGACGATTCCACCTAAAAACTTCTCCTGAGCACACTTTCATTTGAAAAAGAATTTAATTCCTGGTCGTTTCTCCAATCACTCCGGAAATTCCCCTTCTGTGAAAAAAATTTCCGAAAATCCCCCACCTCGGCGGCAAGTCTCTTCCGCGGTCAATTCCACATTGAGGAAGTTCTCCTAAAAAAAATTCTCTCGTGGAGAATTTATCCCGTTGGAAATCCCCCCCACTGAAAAATCTCCCAGGCAATTCCAAACCTGCCGAAAATTTTCCCCGGAATATTTCCACATGCAAAATTGGGTTGGCGTAGAGAAAGTAAGAAAAATAAAAATGAATTTCGTATAGGAATCGGTCAAATCCTCCCAGTTTAAAATTTTCCCTGGAAAGTTCACCCCTGAAACTTCCCTCCCTACGAAAAATACTCCCTTTGGAAACCCGCCCCCAGCATAAAATTCCCTTCCCCCTCCAAAAAATGTCCGGGTGCTTCCCGATAACATATACTATACGTAAACAGTGGGCAAACTTTATAACTTACGTCCCTTTCCTCAGGGGATCATGTTACCCCAATGGCATAGTTATTGGATCTTTCAATTATGCCCAATAAAATGGCTATCTCAAAATATTGATTGGACGACTTCGAAGGGAAAAGGGGCGCGTGAGGGGGGTTAGTTGGCCTCAGAGCACTTTGGTCACATAAAAAGGGCGCTAAAACTTATAATTTCCGTTAAAATGCGCTCTCCCCGATCTTCTAGGCTATTCGCTCGGTACGATCACCTCTGGAAAAAAACGTATCCATGATCTTATTGTGGCAAAAAAAAAGAATACAAATTCCACATTTTTGATGATGGCAGCCTCTAAAGCAACCTCTGTATATATATATATATATATATATATATATATATATATATATATATATATATATATATATATATATATATATATATTATATATATATATATATAATATATATATATATAAAAATAAGTTGTCTGTGTGTGGATCTGTGGATGGATCAGGTGACGTCATGTTTGTCCGCATATGACGTATGAATTATTTCACACTAATACAAAAGAAGAAAAAACTAAAAAAGGTAAAAACTACAAAAAAAACTAAAAAGAAAAAAAAACTAAAAAGCTAAAAAACTAAAAAAAAACTAAAAAAAGGTAAAAATCTAATAACTAAAAAAAAACTGAAAAAATAAAAAAAGGCAAAAAACTAGAAAAAAAATAAAAACTAATAAAAAACTAAAAAAGCTAAAAAACTAAAAAAACTAAAAAAAACTAAAAAAAGGTAAAAAACTAAAAAAAACTAAAAACTAAAAAAGAAAAAACTAAAAAAAAGGAAAAAACTGAAAAATAAAAGAGAAAAAGAAAACTAAAAAAATATGAATAAATATATATAAAAATAAGTTGTTTTCTGGGTTATGTCTGTCTGTCTGTCTGTCGAGTGACGTCGTGTTTGTCCGCATATGACGTCTGAATTATTTCACACTAATACAAAAGAAGAAAAAAAACTAAAAAAGGTAAAAACTACAAAAAAAAACTAAAAGAAAAAAACTAAAAAAGCTAAAAAACTAAAAAAAAACTAAAAAAAGGTAAAAAACAAAAAACTAAAAAAAACTGAAAAAACTAAAAAAAGGCAAAAACTAAAAAAAAAACTAAAAACTAATAAAAAAACTAAAAAAAACTAAAAACTAAAAAAACTAAAAAAAGGTAAAAAACTAAAAAAAACTAAAAACTAAAAAAGAAAAAAACTAAAAAAAAGGAAAAAACTGAAAAATAAGAGAAAAAGAAAACTAAAAAAATATTAATAAAAATGTTTTTACGTGTGCCCATAAATTAGAATTTTTCAGGCAAGCATTCATTTTCGTCTGCAGGAGTTGATCTAGGTATTATAGGTAAGTTGTCTGTGTGTGGATCTGTGGATGGATCAGGTGACGTCATGTTTGTCCGCATATGACGTCTGAATTATTTCACACTAATACAAAAGAAGAAAAAAACTAAAAAAGGTAAAAACTACAAAAAAAAACTAAAAAGAAAAAAAAAAACTAAAAAAGCTAAAAAACTAAAAAAAACTAAAAAAAAGGTAAAAATCTAATAACTAAAAAAAAACTGAAAAAATAAAAAAAGGCAAAAACTAGAAAAAAAATAAAAACTAATAAAAAAACTAAAAAAGCTAAAAAACTAAAAAAACTAAAAAAAACTAAAAAAAGGTAAAAAACTAAAAAAAACTAAAAACTAAAAAAGAAAAAAACTAAAAAAAAGGAAAAAACTGAAAAATAAAAGAGAAAAAGAAAACTAAAAAAATATGAATAAATATATATAAAAATCTGGTTATGTCTGTCTGTCTGTCTGTCGAGTGACGTCGTGTTTGTCCGCATATGACGTCTGAATTATTTCACACTAATACAAAAGAAGAAAAAAAACTAAAAAGGTAAAAACTACAAAAAAAACTAAAAAGAAAAAAACTAAAAAAGCTAAAAAACTAAAAAAAAACCTAAAAAAAAGGTAAAAAACTAAAAAAAAACTAAAAACTAAAAAGAAAAACTAAAAAAAAGGAAAAAAACTGAAAAATAAGAGAAAAAGAAAACTAAAAAAATATTAATAAATATAAAAAATATAAATATAAATATATATAAATTAGCAATCAACAAAGCACCGAGACACAAATGACGACCGGGACACAGGGAGTATAAATGACGACCAGACATAAGTAAAAAAAAAACTAAAAAAACTAAAAAAATGGTAAAAACTACAAAAAAACTAAAAACTAATAAAAAAAACTAAAAATCTAAAATCTAAATAAACTAAAAAAGAAAAAAAATGAAAAAAGTAAAAACATAAAGGAGAAAAACAAAACTAAAAACCGAATGTATATACAGACCGGGACACCGGGATACAAATGACGACCGGGACACAGGGAATATAAATGACGACCGGGACACAGGGACACAACTACAATGGGGACGCCGGGGGCACAGGGGATATAAATGACGACCGGACACCGGGACACAAGGAATATAAATGACGCCCGGACACTCAAAGAGAAATCACAGACTGGAACACCGGGACACAAATGACGACCGGGACACAGGGAATATAAATGACGACCGGGACACAGGGACATAACTGCAAAGGGGACGCCGGGGTGCACAGGAGGATATATAAATGACGATGGCGACTCAGGGAATGGTCGATTAGCAATCACCATCAACAAAGCTCAAGGGCAATCATTAGAATCATGAGGTATAGATCTGAATACGGATTTTTTTTCCCATGGACCATTATATGTTGCATGTTCAAGAGTCGGTAAACCTGAAAATCTATTTATATGCACAGACAATGGGACAGCAAAGAATGTTGTATATTCGCAAGTTTTACGTAGTTAAAAACATATATATATATATATATATATATACACAACTACAATGGCGCGTAACGACTTACGCGCGCGGGGGGCTTGGGGGGGCGCGAAGCGCCCCACCAACTAGATGTTGGGGTGGCGCGAAGCGCCACCCCAACAGCTAGTCTATATATATAAAAATAAGTTGTCTGTGTGTGGATCTGTGGATGATCAGGTGACGTCATGTTTGTTCGCATATGACGTCTGAATTATTTCACACTAATACAAAAGAAGAAAAAAACTAAAAAAGGTAAAAACTACAAAAAAAAAACTAAAAAGAAAAAAAAACTAAAAAAGCTAAAAACTAAAAAAAACTAAAAAAAGGTAAAAATCTAATAACTAAAAAAACTGAAAAAAAATAAAAAAAAGGCAAAAACTACAAAAAAATAAAAACTAATAAAAAACTAAAAAAGCTAAAAAACTAAAAAAAACTAAAAAAACTAAAAAAAGGTAAAAAACTAAAAAAAACTAAAAACTAAAAAAGAAAAAAACTAAAAAAAAAGGAAAAAACTGAAAAATAAAAGAGAAAAAGAAAACTAAAAAAATATGAATAAATATATATAAAAATAAGTTGTTGTGGGTTATGTCTGTCTGTCTGTCTGTCGAGTGACGTCGTGTTTGTCCGCATATGACGTCTGAATTATTTCACACTAATACAAAAGAAGAAAAAAAACTAAAAAAGGTAAAAACTACAAAAAAAAAACTAAAAGAAAAAAAACTAAAAAGCTAAAAAACTAAAAAAAAACTAAAAAAAGGTAAAAAACTAAAAAAAACTGAAAAAACTAAAAAAAGGCAAAAACTAAAAAAAACTAAAAACTAATAAAAAAACTAAAAAAGCTAAAAAACTAAAAAACTAAAAAAACTAAAAAAAGGTAAAAAAAAAAAAAAAATAAAAACTAAAAAAGAAAAAACTAAAAAAAAGGAAAAAACTGAAAAATAAGAGAAAAAGAAAACTAAAAAAATATTAATAAATATAAAAAATATAAATATAAATATAATATAAATTAGCAATCAACAAAGCACCGAGACACAAATGACGACCGGGACACAGGGAGTATAAATGACGACCAGGACATAAGTAAAAAAAAAACTAAAAAAACTAAAAAATGGTAAAAACTACAAAAAAACTAAAAACTAATAAAAAAACTAAAAAATCTAAAAATCTAAATAAACTAAAAAAGAAAAAAAAGAAAAAAGGAAAAAAAATAAAGGAGAAAAACAAAACTAAAAAACGAATGTACATACAGACCGGGACACCGGGATACAAAAGACGACCGGGACACAGGGAATATAAATGACGACCGGGACACAGGGACACAACTACAATGGGGACGCCGGGGGGCACAGGGGGATATAATGACGACCGGGACACAAGGAATATAAATGACGCCCGGGACACTCAAAGAGAAATCACAGACTGGAACACCGGGACACAAATGACGACCGGGACACAGGGAATATAAATGACGACCGGGACACAGGGACATAACTACAAAGGGGACGCCGGGGTGCACAGGGGGATATATAAATGACGATGGCGACTCAGGGAATGGTCGATTAGCAATCACCTTCAACAAAGCTCAAGGGCAATCATTAGAATCATGAGGTATAGATCTGAATACGGATTGTTTTCCCATGGACCATTATATGTTGCATGTTCAAGAGTCGGTAAACCTGACAATCTATTTATATGCACAGACAATGGGACAGCAAAGAATGTTGTATATTCGCAAGTTTTACGTAGTTAAAAACATATATATATATATATATATATATATATATATATATATTATATATATATATATATATATATATATATATATATATATATATATATATATATATATATATATATATATATATATATATCTATATTCACAGGTGGGACACAGGGACACAACTACAATGGCGCGTAACTAATATGGCGCGTAACGACTTACGCGCGCGGGGGGGCTTGGGGGGTGGCACGAAGCGCCACCCCAACAGCTAGTATATATATATATATATATATATAATGGTTTCAGTGACTATTGAGCCGAGTTGTTTCTTACTTACAGTTCATTACCGTGAACTGCTTGAAAATAATTTTAATTTATGTTACAACCTTAAATTTTCTCAATATATAATTTTGATTTACGTCGTTGAATGAGAAGTTTATTTAGTTAAACCACTGATCGGGAAAATATTAATGTCCCGTAAAACAGAATTACTAGGCTGATAGCGGACGGAGAACCCATTTTCCACCACCTACGGTACATCTCAGCACGCACTTGTGCTACACAATTTCGCCAAGCTTGGTACAGTTTCACCTCGCTTGGCAGATGTAACGCCACTTGCACACAGTTTCAGCCACGTTTGGCACACTTCCGCCATGTTTGGCACACGCCACCTGTACATGTTATTTTTGAAATTAGGTGCCCCCTCGGTTGTAAATTAAGAGAAATTAAAATCAATACAGCATGCATTATTGATTTCTATTTAATCTTGGATCTGCAACAATAGTCTAAAATTCAATGGACCTTGTACATTGAGAAAAATCTTAAATCATTTAGGTAGATTATTATTTATGGATAACTTTTGTGAAAATTCTAGTTTTTCTGCTTGAAAATTCCCCCCCCCCCTTCCTGTCTAAAAAAATAATGTATTTGCCTGAATATCCGTGTTTGGTTTCAGAATTTGAGTGATTTTTCAGTTTTTACAAGACAAGGCCGTATACAAAGACGGGGGTGTACCAGGTTTAACCCCCCCCCCGAAATTCTATCCAACTTGTGATAAACTTAAAAAAATGCATATAAACAAACTTATAATGTGTTTTGCCAATTTGTTTGGCAACCCCCCCCCCACTCCTTCCCAGAACGAAAATTTGCGACGATTTTTTTTTTCTATAGTTCAAGACACGGCCGTATCCAAAGAGGGGGGGGGGGGGGTACCATGTCCCCCCTTCCTCCCGAACGAAGATCCTGGACACACCATAGAGATCTGAGAGTTCAGTTGAGGAAGATCAGGCGAGATATATCCCAAATAATTGGTTTCGTTCAGCGGACTGGTGATTTTTTTTCAAGTTATGATGCTTCTTATTTACAACTAGCTGTTGGGGTGGCGCTTCGCGCCACCCCAACACCTGGTTGGTGGGGGGCGCTTCGCCCCCCCCCCCCCTAAGCCCCCCGCGCGCGTAAGTCGTTACGCGCCATATTAGTTACGCGCCATTGTAGTTGTGTCCCTATGACACAACTTGCTAATTGTGTCATTGTCTAATCGACCATTGCTAATCGACCATTCCCTGTGTTGCCGTCGTCATTTATATACCCCCCTGTGCCCCCCGGCGTCCCCGTTGTAGTTGTGTCCCTGTGTCCCGGTCGTCATTTATATTCCCTGTGTCCCGGTCGTCATTTGTGTCCCGGTGTCCCAGTCTGTGATTTCTCTTTGAGTGCCCCGGGCGTCATTTATATTCCTTGTGTCCCGGTGGTCCCGGTCGTCATTTGTGTCCCGGTGTCCCGGTCTGTATATACATTCGTTTTTGAATTGGTCTTTTTTTTAGTTTGTAGTTTTTTTACCTTTTTTAGTTTTTTTAGTTATACCTCGTGATTCTAATGATTGCCCTTGAGCTTTGTTGATGGTGATTGCTAATCGAACATTCCCTGTGTCCCCGTCGTCATTTATATATCCCCCTGTGCCCCCCGGCGTCCCCGTTGTAGCTGTGTCCCTGTGTCCCGGTCGTCATTTATATTCCCTGTGTCCCGGTCGTCATTTGTATCCCGGTGTCCCGGTCTGCATATACATTCGTTTTTGAAATGGTATATGATGAAATATATTTTTGTATTTTTCCCCTTTTTTTTCTTTTTAGTTATTTTTATTTTTTTAGTTTTGTTTTTCTCCTTTATTTTTCTTTTTTTTTTTCCTTTTTTTTCTTTTTTTTTCTTTTTTAGTTTTTTTAGTTTTTTAGCTTTTTTAGTTTTTATTAGTTTTTAGTTTTTTTTTCTTTTTAGTTTTTTTGTAGTTTTTACCTTTTTTTAGTTTTTTTTAGTTTTTTTTACTTATGTCCTGGTCGTCATTTATAATCCCTGTTTCCCGGTGCTTTGTTAATGGTGATTGCTAATCGAACATTCCTTGTGTCCCGGTCGCTTTCTCTTTGAGTGGCCCGGTCGTCATTTATATTCCCTATGTGCCAGTGTCCCGGTCGTCATTTGTGTCCCGATGTCCCGGTCTGTAATTTCGTCAGTCGAAAACATGACGTCAGTCGACACACAAACATGACGTCACTCGACAGACACACACACACACAGACAACTTATTTTTATATATATAGATATCGTTCTAAATGTGAGTAAATTACACTAACTTACGCTAAAACTAACAAAACAATTGCCAATTTCAAAGGGGATATTCTTGTCATATTTAAACTTTGCAGTAAAGCATCTCCATCCTCTTAACGAAATATAGCTCGATTTTAAGATGTCAATTTTTCCCTCTTTGAAAATGTGACTTTTTTTGCATTGAAAAAACATGTCATGTTTCCTAGATTCTTGATTTCATTAATTAGACTGATGAAAATTATGTTGTCATGTAATGGAATATCACAGTTGCAACATAACTTCACTTTGACAACGACATATGAAATTATGATAAATATGACATTCTAGTTGCCGATTTTCAAACCCTTTGCCGTATCAATTTAATTCTTATATGGAATCTTTGCAATTTAAAAAGTAATGACTTTTTTTACCTATCATAGTTTTCCTCTGAAAATTATAAATGTTTTTGTTTTTGAAGTAGCCTCATCATTACGTTACCAAATGGTAACATGTAGTCTAGTTACTGCCGTTTTACACTAAAAGTGACACCTCAGTTGTCAGTTTTTCTATCTCACTTGTAAAACCTCGAGATTTTTCCTATTCCTTTCTTCTAATCCATCTATTTTTGCACTTTTTTAAGCTCCCCCCTTTAAACTCTGAATTTTCCCTACTTTCCCTATTTTTTCCTTATAATCCACCTATTTTTAACACCCTTTTTAAAGCTCCTCCCTCCTAAAATCTCGAGATTTTTCCTTCTTTCCCCATTTTCTTACACCTTTTTTAAGCGCATTTCTTCTAAAGTCTCGAAATTTTATATATATATATATATATATATATATATATATATATATATATATATATATATATATATATATATACATATATATATATATATATATATATATATACATTTAAATCAATTTTTTTCAAGTTAGTTTTTTCTAGTTTTTCAAATTAGCAAGCTAAATAATTTCTTTAACTTTTTTCTTACTCTCTTATGATAACTCAACCCCCGGCCCCCAAAAGACGAAAAGAAGAATTACAAGAAATAAAATATAGAATAAATTCTAGAGAGAATTCTACACCCTATTTTCTACCTATATTTTGGAATATAGGTAGAATATTCCAGAATCCATTTATTTCTTCATTCTTTTTATTTGTCTTACTTTCCGTTTGACTAGCCGTTTTTATATCTAGGGAGTATTTTCCAGAAGGAATAATCCGGGGGAAAGGGATTTTCTGCGATAGGGGGGATAACTGAGAGAACTCCATTAAAAATTATAGCTGCTTCTGAAACGCCACTGAGTTTTTTTTATTTTTCTGTTTGAAGTTCAGAGCAGTTGCATCAATTAGGGGGAGGGAGTATGGGGTATTTCCATTGAAAAATTCATTTATTGTATTTTTAAGTGAAAAATTGAACAGAAATAACAAATTCTTCCCCAATTTGAAAAATAAGTCCCCCCCCCTTACATATATGCGAAATGACGTGACTGGTTCTGACGAGGAAGTTTCCGAATCCGCTGTGTTGTTGTGTCATTACATATAGTATTTACCCCGCGAGGTTTCACGTGATATCACTTCATATGAGAAAATCGGAAATTTAATAGGGGATATTTCCCCCCTCTCAGATTTTGAAAATACCTTTTTGGAGGGTATTTTCATTGGAAATGCCTTTTTTGGTATCTTCATTGGAAAAATTGGAAAAAGAAAAATTCCCCCTACTAAAGTTTGTATAAAAATACTTTGCACCCCTCTCCCCCCCCCAACCCCTTAGTTTTGCGAATTGAGGCCACTGGATGTTTTTGCTCATA
>NC_088863.1:22983868-23018002 GCF_032884065.1 Artemia franciscana | reverse complement strand
GGATGACATATACTTTGATCAGATCATCAAGAGCTATCGACTGCCACCAAAAAAAAAAAATCTATCTGTCTTAGTTCAAAAGTTGACTTTTTTGCCGTAGGCCAAGTTTCTAACGTCATCACTTAGAAATGAGTAAAGGATAAACCCTAATTTCTTTAGCAATGAGAAAACTATTTAAGTTTAAGAGGCACATCTGATAACATTTCTGTATCGGCCTATTTTTGGTTTCAGTGTGTACCTTACTACTGAAATTGTCAACCCCTTTAAACTTTCAAACGATATCTCAAGAAGGAAATTTTCTACCGAAAAATGGATGACATATACTTTGATCAGCTCATCAATAGCTATCGACTACCGGGAAAAAAATTTATCAGTCTTAGTTCAAAAGTTGTTTTTTTTTGCCGTAGGCATAGTTTCTGATGTCTTCACTTAGAAAGGAGAAAAAGGATAAACTCTAATTTCTTTAGGAATGAGAGAATTTTTAAAGTTTAAGAGGCACATCTGATATCATTTCTCTACCCTAATCTTAAGGGCGAAAACCGAATGATAAACTCAACTGAAATCTAGAACAGAAATGGGTAGAAACAATAGATGGCAGCGCTTTCGGTCCCCACTTTTTGTTTCTGTAATTTTTTTTATTTATCACTCTAAGAAGATATATTTGGCTGTGGGGCCAGGGAACTGCCACATATATTTTACACTTTGAAACTGTGCCTGCCTGCTTGCCTGCTAGAACGGAGCTTTCCGTCCGAAAGCAGAAACATGGTTTGGTGAAGCAAAAGCTTGACTGCATAACTTCAGATAGTTCTCTCTGACATAGGCTATAAAACTCTAAGTCACTTAACACACTATAGGTTCTGGCTCAAGGACAAGCAAAAACCATGCTTTTTGGCCCCAGGCAAGAGCTCTACAAAGCTTTCCAAAATGCTAAATCATATTCATCAATCCAGCCTGAGGTCCAAACTTTCCGTAAAAACCGCAGAGGTTAGACCCTTACCACTTTCTAGGAATAAGGTGAGATTAGGGTGCTAGAAAAAAAAAAACACGACAAAACCAAAGTGCTGCTCTCGCAACACAATTACAGAATTATTTTAAGTTTTATTGACTTAACGGAGGTAGAGTCCGAAAAATGTGTAAGGTATAAAAAATTAAAATATTTTGTTCTTAAATCATACAAATAAATTTGTATCTTTTATAAATATCTTAAAATTAATCTAATAAATTTTATAAATATATTTACGATTTAAATCAGAACCACTACTGCTGTTGCTGCTGCTGCTTGACCCGCTACTTGAAGAATCACTTGTTGATGACAGTACTACAGGACCAGTGACTTTGTATCCTAATTTACTCGTTTCTGATTGAACCTCAGATCTTCCAACTGTAATGAAAATTGCACTGATTTAGTGGGAATTTACAGAGAGGTAGGACAAAAGACCTATTATGACGAAGTACAACAAGGCCCTAGTATAACGCAGGCCGTATTATAAAAAAAAAACTGACGTTGAATTTTTTTGACGTTGAACTTGCATAATAACAATGTTATAACAACATTTAACAATAGTAATCACTCAAAAAATTACTGGAATAAAGTGCATTAAAATCCTTTAAGGAAGATATAAAGAAAGAAAGGTAAGAGAAGGAAAAAAAAGAAAAAGGAAGAATAAAAAAAGAAGTAAACTTAATATCTGATTTAGTATAGCCTTAGAATGTGTAGATCAGTGCCACAATAATGCATGGGAGGATGAGGAAAAAAAACAAATAAATTACATAAGAACCCTTATCTCTGTAGGCTTCCAATGATAGTTGAAAAAAAATGTAGAATTGTTCTGCCCGTAGTTATTTTCACAGACCTTAAACACTACAAAAGCCAAAGAGCACTATTTCAGATGACCTCCATGCCATGTTTGACGTGAAAACTTAACTTGTGTGAAAACTTGACGTGAAAACTTGTGTCCTATAAAACTTAAGTAACCAACGTTACTAAATCAGTAAAAATGGAAGCTTCATATTAGAGAAAGAAAGAAAAAAGAGACATTTCGTCTTTTTATTGGAAATCAAGTGGCTAGATCAGTTTTTAAACTAAAATTGACCCTAGAAAAGCAATAGAAATAAAAAAAAATAACGAAAAAAGGGGAAAACCTACAAGGGTAAAAAGAAACACCTTATGAGCGAACAATTTAGCTAAGATATGAACTAGATGTTACAGGTAAAAAACGAATAAAGGGTAAAAAAAAAATAAAAGAAAAAGTCACAAATACTTTTTGTTATTTGTTTTAAAATAAGTTCTATTTTCTACGAAGTATACGGTTCATGGTATGGCAAAATGAAGAGCGACTCCTTGCAATATAAAGTGACGCATATTTTCTATCGTTGAGATGAAATATATTGTTTATTTAAAAAATCGTTTATATTTTCTACAAAACATAAAGTTCATGGTGTGGTAAATAGAGAGCAGCTCATTAAATTAGAAGTTCAAACTCTGAAGACGAAATATAATGTAAAAATGGAGTAATTGGCATAAACTGGGGCGTATCCAGGATTTTTTTTTTTGGGGGGGGGGGTAAAAAAAACTTTTTAAAATGTATTACAAATTTGTCTATGTGCGCTTTTGTTTTTACGGATGAAAAGAGTGTTAAATTGAAAAAGCTTTATTAAATGTTCAATGTGGAAACACTAATAAAAATGTGGTGTTGTATTAATCATAAGACTTAAAAAGTTATTTAAAACGGACATCATAAACTGAAAGAATAAACTGAAAGAACTGAATCAAACGGTCTATCTTAGTTAGTTGCTCTTCTTAGCTTCATGACACAATTTTTTTCTAGAGGGTGGGAGGTAACCCTGTAGCCACCCACCCCTGGGTACAGCATTGGATATGAATAATGTTTTAATAATATATAATCTATTATTGTGAATAGTTAAATGTGTTATGCTTCTTCCGGGAAGTTTTCGGTCCTCCGCTTCTATTTTTAATTAAGGTAAAAATTTGTCAGCCATTCGGTTTCAAAGCTTCGACTAACGCCTCATCTACTAATTATTTTCTCTAAAAGGCTGGGAAATACCTTTATTTCATTAAGTTCAGTTTGGGTGGAGTCCACAGGATATTAGGTTAATGGTGCACCTTGGAAATAGGTCGAAACTGCTTTTGAACACAGGGGAAGCTACAAATTTCCGCTTTCTATCTAATAAAGGAAAGCCAGGCTGGGTGTAGTTGTGTCAACACTACAATCTTCTTTTCTGCTTAGAGAAAAATAATGCTTATGAGAACAAAGATAATGAATATGAAATGTGATGGCTATAGTTATAATAAGTTGTAATTACATATTATATAAATCGTAATAAATTATATTTTATATGAATTAATAATCTGTATATTAATATGTATTAAAAAATTGAAATATTTAAGTATATAAAAATAATGGTATATAAAAGTAAATTATATTACATTATGTAAAGTATGCTGTTGTAAATAATGAGTTATAATTAAATGGTCAAATTGCTTTAATTATTTTTTTTATATATAATAAATAGGAAAGTTATTTTTCTGGGAACAAAGATAACAAACAAGAAATGTGGGATGATTAGCGTAGTTATTCTAATATTGACATATAGATCCAGTTGTCATCTTATATTTTGCCTTGAGGAGAGGGGGGGCTGGGAATGAAAAAATATATTTTCAGGCTAGAAGGGCTTTTGTTACCCTAGTGGGTGAATTCCAACCACAATTTAAACTTTTTAGTAAGTCTAAATGTAAAGTAAAATACTGTTCTGAAAAATATGTTTTCATACCTACAAAAGGGGCGGGGTACGACTAAGATCTTCCCGAAAGACTAGAAAAAATTTTAAGCTTAGGGCCTTCTTAAACTTTTTAAACACTCCTTTAATCCCATCTTAGGTTTGCTCATAACTGGAGAATCGATTTTCTAAGATTTTCCCTTTGCTTGTTTAGAATCTGAGGTTTTTAGAGCGCTTCACCTTTTCGTTAGTGTCGTCATGATTATAATTTGATTGACAATTCTTTTCGTCAATAAGAATTTAAACATTAACGATCTGTTAATTCCAAACAACAGCTACATCTTCAAAGCAAATATGCACATCCGTGTAAATTTCCACAAACCAATTCAAACATTCATATTTCGTGTTCACTGGCCTTTGTGCTTCTGAAGTGGATTTTATTTACTATTAATCTCTAACCTTGGAAGAATAACATCGTAACAGCCCTTCCCTCGTCTGATTTCAAAGTTCAAACCTGTCTGTTTATCTTATTTTGAGATATTCAAAAATAATGTTTTAACCATATTCAGAATAATTATTTTTTGTGTTTGTTAAAGATTTGCCAAAACAATGTATTCATCTATTTCATTCAGTTGAGATTGGGTGTAGATACATAATACCTACGATCAGTTCTTAGAAGTAAGAAGTTCTTACTTCCAAGAACTAATCAGTTCTTACTGAGCTGATCAATGATCATCAGTAGATCGTGGATACGAAAATCAGTTTTAGAAGTAAGAGCGTTCTTAGAAATAAGTGAAAACAACTTCTTTAGACCGTCGGGAGAGTGGATCAAATTTGCTTTGTATTTTCTAATGAAAATGGAGTTTATGATGGATGCTATGACAAGAAAGATTATTCTTTAGAACCAACATGGTCAAGTAAGTCTTATTAGACTAATGGTTTGTTTTAAATTAGAAAATATTTTGAGCTGATGGAATTTTACGAGTGTGTTCAACGATCCCTTATCCAGATAACTCCAACTTCCCCGGATGTAGTATGTAAGAGATAACAACAAGTACTTATCCGCCCATATGCTAGCTGAAATGCTTACAGATAACTACGCGAATAACGGCAATCTATTTCGATTGAATTTTTGGCAATCTGAATTTGGGTGTAGCTTTCCTTTGAAGGTAGCCTATAGTTTTCTTTGGTAATCAAAAGATCGTTAATATTTGTATTTTTATTGGCGAAGATGTTGTCAGATTTAACCTATTAGTATTTTTTTATTTATTTTCTTGTTTCAACGTGACAACACTGATAAAAAAGTGGTAAACCTGAAGGGCAAGGTTTGCACCAAGATCAGTGTAGAATTATAGAGCTACCATAAGTTTATTCTTTCTACTCATATGCGATCACAAGTCCGGTCCTTGAGGGAGATTAGAATATATTATTTGTGAAGGTGTACCAAAATAGGAAAATAGTGTTTTTGTTTGTTACTGCTTTTCGTTTCCACTCGTGCTTTTCTTTCTTGTTAAAAGCACGATTCTTGTTAAAAAAATATAACACATGATTATATTGATTGAATTTGTTAAATATTATTCTGAGAATACCTACCCTGATTTAAAATTTAGGTCTTAACTAATACAGATTTTTGTTAAACTAATTAAAATAGCATTATTATATTTTGTAAAACAAAATCATTTTGTAAACGCTAATTTTTGATTTGTAGAGATTTTCTGCAACAAGACTATAATATAGATTTTAAGTGTTATGAAAATACTCTAATTTACTAATTTTGTTATTTATGCTCATTATTTTTAAAGCCTAAGAAAAACCTTAGTCTCGTCAATTTTAGTTTGGGCGAGGTCAAAAGGTATCATTTTAATGCTATATCCAAAATAAATATAACCAAATTTAGATTAGATCCTTAGGAGGGGCCGAATTTCCACTGTTTTTCTAATAGATTTCTTTAATGCATGTTGAAAGAAGATTAGAAAATTCCCTTGGTTGGATTATTTGTTCCAAATTGGGTACTAATTCCGAACGATGATGTACATATAGATAGATAGCTTTATTCAATAAATCAACAATTAACATAAACAATAACAGCCCAGATATAATCGTATACTCAATAATGTAAGTAGCAAAGGAAAAACTTGCAATTTTTAAAGAGACTGTAATTCATCTATAACCTACTTTCCTATCAGTTGGGCGTTTTTGTGATCTGAAAAGAAAGGAAATTGAAAGAAAATTTCCCTGCGGAAAATTTCTTCTTGTGGAAATCTCCTTTCTGTAAAAAAAATATCCCCTTAATTTCTCGTTCATTTGAAAATCGAGCCCATAAATAGTAAATTACGATAACGCACTGAATCGGTTAAACATGAACAATGTTCTTTTTTGAATGAACAACGTCAAGCTTTTCACAATAGAGTTAACCCCAAGCTAAATAGAGTTGTTCGTTACCCTAAAATTATATAAACAACCTAATTAATTTATTTTGTCACGTATGCAAACAGTCCGAAAAAATATGGAAATCAAATCCATTTTAATATGGAAAATCTCCCCTCCCCGGCAATTTCCTCTCACTAAAATTTCTCCTCACAAATACAATGACGATAGTATTTTTGAATTTGGAAAGTATTGTTGTTTAGTGAAAAAGTAATTTATTGTCCCGGAAGTGTTTATCTCCGGGATGAGATCACAAGGAACCAATTCAAATATAGCTAAACATAAATATAATGCCTCACGAGAAGAAAAATTGTTTATAATAAGAACAAATGTAGTACGTCTGCTAAAAATAATAGTTTTTTTTTGTTTTGTTTTTTTAAGTAAGTAGTGTTTCGACTCAAGTATCTACCGTTCATGTCTCTTTGTGTTTTTTTATGAAATTGAGCATACATGTTAGAAAATCATTCTATACTGAAAAAATGTAAGGTAATTGAAAGAATGATAAAAAAGTTTAAAAATAAATTCTAGAAAGGACTGTTTATTTTATAGTCAAGGTAAGTAATAAAATATATAGGCTGGTTTTGGGAACGTACCCAGGGGCCTCGCCTCACCCCAGATCCTGAAATCTCTTAAATTTCTTACTACCTGTTATTTATTCAAAATATTTTTTTATTATTATGATTGCCCCCCCCCCCCAAAAAAAAATGAATTTTAAATGTGTGCTTGATTGATCTACTTAGCCCTGTTTAATAACAAACTTCTGATTGTTTTATTATGTTATTTTCGCTCGGTTTATTTATAGTTTACTGGCACTTCCGTTAATTATTATGTTTTTTGAATGGGGCATTTTCTGTCAAAAATAAATGCCCGATTTATCCTATTTTATAAGACATATTTAATTTTGAAATTATCCGCTTAACTAAATTAAAGTTTCATATTCAATTTGCCTAGTATCTAAAGGGTGTCCACTCATTTAACTGGATTTTTCTTGTAGTGTCAGTAGAGGAATATTGAAGCTAATTCACGACAATGTAGACGGGGTGGTAATTCTGCTGTTATTCTTTCAATATTCCCAAAACATAACGGCATAAAGGACATTTTCAATGAAAATACTAAAAGACATTGTCCCATCCTCATTCTTTCTGCAGAAATGTTACCCACACACACAAAACACACTCTGTTTCGTGCAAGAAAAAACTTACACGCAAGAAAGGAAAGACAAACTTGCTTTACTAACATCCTAGTCCAAAACAACAATATTTTTAGTTGAAAATCTTGTTCTGATCACGTTTAGTGTTTATTTGACTTGTTCTGTCAGCCTTTAGGGTTCAATTGACTTTCGAGGTGGCTATTTGATTAAACTGCATATAAATTTAGTGCAGATAGGAGATAGAAAAAATGCAAAGTTTCAGTACGCTTAAGAATAGTAATGACGAGATGGGTATTCACTCACCCTTGTCCAGCCGACAACTTTCATTTAACTGTTTTTCACTGTTGTTGTGTCTCTTATTTCAGTTAGCACATGATTTAAGAAAGTATATTAAGGCCTTTGGGTGGGGGAAATGAATTTTCCCAAAATTGTGACCAATTTAAGTCGTTTTTTTACACCAGAAAATGTTAGTGTGTCAATTTTAAGAAAAAAAAAATATAGGGCTGTTTTTAGAAAAAGTATATTTACGGATACAATTGCTGCTTGAATAAAGATAATGTTTTAGATTTGTATTTGGTTGGTGCCAGTAAATATGATTATGCAAAACTTCCGTAGGAAAAGCCGTTAAAACTTAACTTGAAGTTACTGTTTTATCAAATAAATACGTGCCGTCGTGTTCGAAACAGAAAGATGTATCTGACATTCTTAATTTCCCAAAAGTAACAAGCATTTCGCGAAAAAAAAAAAAGTTTTTTCATTTAGGATTAAAATAATGGAATTGCGTTGGCGTCAATTCGCAAAAAACATGGGGGGTAGGTGCCAACATTTATTTTGAAATAGGCTACGGAGGAGGGGCAATTAGTTCTTTTACCCAGTGAAATATAAAAATGGTATGTTTCAACGAAAATTCCAAAAAATTATATTTTTCAAGGTTAAAGGGGGAGCAAAAATGTTATCCCTCCCTATCATTGACACCACTGTGGAAAGGCTATATAAAATAGTTCTAGGTGTTTACGCCCCCCCCGCGGAAAATAACCTCGAAAAATACCCCCTCCCTGGATAATATCCCGACGGGAAATATAAGGTTTTCCAAATTTGAGAGTTTTATTTGGGTTCTGTATTTGTTTTTAGTTTCGTTGTGACGTGCTAAAGAAAGGAAAAAAGAGGAATTTACACACCACAAGTATCTTGAAAACTCATGATTTTCTTTTTTTTTGAAAAGATTTCCATATGAACTTCTACAATTTTTGGCAGTAGCGGGCGCATGTAGGCTAAAAATCGTCAAAATTAAGCCAAAAACATATGGCTCCGAAAAGTTTAAGAAGGTTTAGATTTACTTTGAAAGGATTGTTGACTTTGGGAACCAACACATCCTTATTGCTTAAGTTTTTACGGACGAAAGCGTTGTCAAATACAAGTTTGTTTTTCCACGAGTCTTTCGTTTTTTATTGACATAGCTTTTTTCGTGGAAAAAATATCTTTTTGTTTTTGTTCATAGTTTTTACCTTTGAAGATTATTTGACGTTATTGCTGCTCATATTTGGTTTAATGAAGCTCTTTACTTTTCTTTACGAAACTTGTTCCGTACTTTTTCCATTAACTAGTACTATTTGTAAGTAATTAAATAAATAAAAAAACAAGTTTTTCAACTCAAAGTAAGTAGCATCATCAAAACAAAACGAAGAGAAATTATCACGTGTAAGAAAAAAGTTGCCTCCTCCTTAATACCTCGCTCTTTACACTAACGTTTTTTATAGAATTTAAAAAAAAAAGCTTATTATTATAACTAAACGGTCATTGTGTTTTAGGAATCGTTCTGAAAGAATTCGGAAAAAAAGTCAAAATTTAGCATAAAGAAGAAGGTCTTGAGGAGGGGGCATATACGTTTCCATACGTAATAATTTCAGTTCATTTTAAGTTTTGATGTTGCTCCTTACTTTTAGTTGAAAAAAACATGTTTTTTTTAGATTTAATTTCTGACCGTTTTAAATAATACCAGGCATTCCGGTTCCCCCTGCATGAAAAATTCCTTTCTCTTGTGGAAAATTCCTCCGTGGAAAGTTCTTTTCACGCAAAATGTCCCTTCCCTGCCGGGGAAATTCCCCCGGATAATTCCATTCTGTCTGAAAATTCCACCTGAAAATTTCTTGCGGATAAATTTGGGTTAAAAATTCTCCTTAGCGCGCTTTCATTTGAAAAAACTTTAATTTTTGATTGGTTTTAAAATCATGTTGGTTATCTCCTCCTCCGTGGAATGGCTTTCGAACAAAAAGCCAGCAAAAGGGTATCTTCCAACTAATGTTTTTTTTTGGGGGGGGCTGTGGGGTACAAACGAAACTTTGAAAAACGCATTAAAAATGGGAAATTGATATATTCTCCCTAATGATATCTCCGAATATTTCTGTTCTACACTGTTATTACGAAAGTAAAGAGTAACATTAAAATCCAAAATGAGCAGAATTTATTCCGTATAAGAGGGGGGCTACCCCTTCCTCATCTGAACCAATTGATGGTCGCAAAAACTTCAGAGTGTTTTCATTAGAAGAGAAACTGAGGGTTCTATTCCTTTATTTAAGGTCTAAAGGGAATGGAGACCAACCAGCCGCGTTGAAGTGGTATTTTTGGGGGGTATTTTCTGGGGGAATGGTTACCAGGGGTTATTTTCCTTGGGTGGGGGAAGGGTAAACGCCGGTCTCCATATTAATGCTGATACTGCTCAATTGGGAAATATTGGATAAAATCATGTTTGGTATAAAAACATTGCCAGGAAATTTTGTCAATAAGATGGCGTTTTCTAAAGAATTTGTTTGATGTTAGTAAATTAACTTATTTTAAATATATCAATTGGTATTAATATATTTTGATCTTCATCAGAATTTCCATCAAAATATGGTTTTAAATAGGCCAATGGGAGGGGCAAAAACAGACGGATCTAGGTTTTAAAACTGCGGTTTTATTGTCTTACTTTTTCCAGAGTCGAGTGGGGAAGGGGTAAGGGGTCATATCGTAAATAACTTGCACTAGAGGCCAACACGTCATTCGTCTTTTATTATACTAAAACTCAAATAATGTCAGATTCCTCATTCGTTTCAATATGCTAGAAATAAGTATTTTTATGCTTATCTCAAGTTCTTGGTTCGTTTACCCAAAGGACTAGAGCTTTTTATCGGATTAGGAAGCTTAGGCTTTTTTTATTGGTTAGGGATTTTCCTCTTAGGGGTCTTTTAAATTATGTCAATGTGGTGTAATTGTTATTTGTCCCGTCTTTCAGTATTTGGGTTTGACAAAATAAAACGGAGCAATGGAATTATGGCCAAAAAATTAAGAGATCCTCTCTTATTAGAATTATCGGTACATCCATATTTTATGGTACATACTCAAAAATTTTGCTTAGCTGAATCAGACAACAATCGGTTCACCATCTCTATTCGCAGACAATTAGCTTTAATTCACTGAAATAGACTACGTTATGTATATTCCAATTCAGGGTGTATATTTGCAAACTAGGGGGTGGGGTAATTTTCATTTCCGACGCAAATGAATGTTCCATTTGGTTCAGAATGCAATTCTGACTATAGAGGTAAGTTTGAACTTCTTACTATAGAGCTAAGTTTGAACTCCTCCCCCCCCCCCTTATGTGCAAATATATACCCTCCTTAATATATAATATGGTTACTAGAGTAGGCTATTGTATTTTCATCATATTTTGTATGTTTCATTAGGATTAACCTCACTTCCCTTCTCGAATATGTACCATGGAATATAGAAGTACCAAATTATCTCACTTTCGGTCAAATTCTCAGAACTAGGCTACATTTTAATTAAATTAAATTATACTAAACACCAGTTAATTTCAAATGTCTCGTTTGTAACTCTATCCTATTCCTCCATCATATTCCTTTATTCCTGAGACTTCTTGTCGGATTAGGAAGCTTATACTTGATTGATTGGTTGGTGATTTATCTTTAGGCCCATTCACAAATTCACCAAATGATCTGTTTTCTTTTGAAAATACGACCCCAGTCCTTATCGAATCCACTGCTACAATTGAGAAGTCAACACGCCAGTCAAGTTGCACAAAATCTGAAGAACAGAAGGAACCTTCTCCCATTTCTGTTGAGAGTTCTTCTGATATTCGAACTCCTCAATTGGTGGAGTCAGGTCCAAGCAAACCTTCGTCGCAGAGCTCTCCTCTAAATTTGAAGACAGGAGTGTCAAAAGGTACAAACTTGTTTATGCTATACCCTTTATTCTTGAGAATCTCCTTGGGGCGATTCAAAACTACATGTATAATTAAGGGTTAAAATTAAACCCCCAAATAGTAGTTTTCAAAATCAGGTAGGGGGATGCAAAAATATTCAGGGGACGTTACATTCCCCTCCCCTACAATTGATGCTACTTGGTTAAAGCTTGTCGCTATTTGTAAGATTTAATCTTTAGATTGTTTTTTTTAACGTTTTGGATGATTCATAGCGGAACCCGATACCACTTAATCCTGGATGCCAGTAATTTTTTTTTATCTGTGGAGAAGCAGCAAATATTTACATATATTTATGGTTATATATTATATATCTTTATTTATCAGGTAATTTTTCTCAAAAACAGTGCGATTTTCTCCTAAAGATCGAAAGATAATATTTTTCATTGATCATGTGCTGACTAAAATTAGAGATTCCCTGAAGATTGAAAGCCTTGATCAAAAGCAGGGAAGTTTCAAAATGCAGTTGTTGACAACTCAGTTTTTTTCGAGTTTTTTAAAGAAAGACATTCCCGTTAGATAGCTGTGATTTGAGTCTTGGGCTCTTAATTGATTTGCATTAAAATTTACGCATTGAGGCAGAGAACTTACAGTATTTTGTTTTTGTTTTGTTCTTTTTGTTTGTGATTTTGTGTGTTTTTTTTTTTAAGTGGACCGATCTTTACTCGATAGTTATTGTTTGTTTGATAAGATTGTTTTTAATAATAATTTTTTCTAGTGTGAAAAAAAGATCTGCATGGGTTATGATTTATGGAAAATTCGTTTAGGGCATAAATAATTACGGAAAACATTTTTAATGTGATTTTAAATGTGATATTAAAAAACATTTTAATATCCGCACGTCCAATACTTTCATGGTTTTAATTTTCACAGCGTTAAAAATGTAATTAAAATTCTTTTGCGGTACAAATTAAAAAAAAAACTATCCCTTTTTTTTAACCGAGTGAAGATTCAGTCCCCCTACTAGCCGTTGATCCTGGATTCAAGCAAGATGTCAGTCATACTGGGCTGCCTTTAACGCAAACTTAATAAAGTTGAAATATAACTTACACCCACTTCTGAATTCTCTACCGTGGAAACAGGCACATTCAAGGAGGGTACATTCAGGTTCTGTCCCCCCCCCCTCTGCCGAAATTGTATAGTGTCTATTGTTGAAGTCCCAAATGATAACACTTTAAGCAAAAATTTTAAATTTGCTTTTGAGCCAGTCTTATAGTCTTATTTTTACTTTGATTTTGCAGTTGCATATTATATCAGAGACTCGAGTTCACTAATTTATTTTAATTTGTGAACGTATGTATAATAGGTTGGTTATTTAGCGCTTTCGTAGCTGATCCAAATATTTGCTGATCCTGGAAGAAAAAACAATGCTCTGTTGGACTAGGACAATAAGACTATCTTCTAATATTGCAAAAAAAGTATCTTACATTTTATTATATATATATTTATATATATTTATTTTTTTATTGATGCTTATATTTTATTGATGATAAGATATCCAAATGTTTATTTTTTCTTTTCTTAGTAATGCGCTGCAGTCTACATGTGATAATACCTTATATAAATGAGAAAAAAATACATTGATTCTATGTTTTTTTATTTATTTATTATTATATTACTCTTTTTTTAATCACCGTCACAATGTACTTTCAATTTCTTTCTTTAGTACCTAACTGATGTATCCGTTATAGGAAGAGTAAGTACCAAATTCTGTGAGGGAGATATGAAACCACAACGATAGCCCAATCCAATATTTTGTTCAAAGGGTTTACAAAAAAAAAGTAGAAAAAATATGTCTATTATATACATTCTTGTTACGTTTTTACGAGTCGGACAGAATTTTTTTCTTGGGGGGGGGGGGTGATGGTGAAAATTCTACAACATCAAACTACTTGAGAAATTACTTAACTGGCGAAGAATACAACAATGCTTTAAAAAAAAGCTGCCAATGTATTGAATAAAAATAATATTTATCTTCATTAATGTTTTGGAGGATAATATTTAATACAATGTACCTTCTTAATATTCCAAGCCAAGGACTGGAATCTCAAGGTTTTGGAGAAAATGCCAAGGAGTGGTAACCCTGTGAAACATCCAATATTATTGCATTTTTTGGGAAATTTTAATTCTTTAGCCAAAAGTGATAAATTGCTAAGATGAAAAACCAAGTCATAAATTTGTCCTATTCGGAAAGAAAATCTTAAAGAGGGAAAAATAGGGTTTGGAATTTAAGTCTGAAAAATCTGGTGTTCTTCTATTTAATTGGATTTTGGCTCTCCGCACATAAATAGTTAAAACAAAATTTGCATATTAATTTTTTTTTATTAAATGACTTTCTCATAGTTTTAATCGAAAGATTTTGAGGACAAAAGGAGCTGGGGAGGAGGCCTAGTTGCCCTCGAATTTTTTGGTTACTTAAAAAGGCAATTAAAACTTTTAATTTTTACGAACGTTTTAGTTAGTAAAAAATACACGTAAATTACGAACTAACTTACGTAACGAACTTCTATATATATATATATATATATATATATATATATATATATATATATATATATATATATATATATATATATATATATATATATAAAGACATCTTTACTTCAAGAAAGTTCAGCGGATATACAAAAAGTATTGCCAGATGCCGGTTATAAAATACCGCGACCATAAAAGCGATAATGTAACGGAAGCACTGCTTTCCAACTGAAATTTCACTCAATGTGAAATTTTTAAGAATAAATCACCTTAAAAAAATATGGCGGCCTTGAGATCCCCATGTAGATCCACCTAAGAAAATCATACAAATGGCGACACAAATGTGCCCCATATGCCGGAACTGAACTGAAACAGTTACTTCAGAGTTTTATATCAATGAAATTTATCTATCTATTTCAATAAAAATTGTGCTCCAATGTACAATTTTTAAAAATAAATAGCCTTAAAAAATATAGCGGCCATGAGGATCGAATGAACAGTCACCTATAAAAATGACATCGCAAATGTGACCCACCTGCAAACACTAAACTGAAACAGTTGCTTCATATTTTTATTCCAATAAAACAAGAATTTACTAACCAGGGGGATGAGAGATACTTGCTCTGCGATGAAGGCCAATTGCTGCTTGGAACACCAAGGCACTGGTCCATCTTTAGCGGGCTCTGATTTGTCTACATTCTATAAAAAAGGTAAGTCAAAAATAAACTAGGACATGCCTCTGTAGAGCCTTTTCACAATAGCTTAACTTTTGATCATTAGCATGCTTAATTATGTTCCAGTTTGCCTGCACCAAATAAGCGCTATCGCTTAGCAATACATTATAGCATTATTGTAATAATCTTATAGAAAAGAGAGAGATGATCATAACTGAACTTTTGATCATTAGCCTGATTAATTAAGCTTCAATTTGGCTGCATTAAATTAATGTTAAAAGGACTCACTTCATAAGAAAATAATCTTACAGAAGCGAAAAAAATTTGCTTAACGTTTTTGTACTATGATCCGTGTTTACACAAGGAACTTCTACAGTAACAAATAACATATTTTGGAAAACACAAAAACTTCGAAGTATCTTGAGAAGGAAATAATATAAGAAAAACGGATGGTCCTATTCGATAAGGAGTGCTGAGTAAAAAATAAAGAAAAAAATGGAGGCTAAGGAAACATATCTCAGAGAGTTGTCATAGCCAAATTGAACAAAACACTAAATTTAACACTAAATTTAGACACTAAAATTAAACAAAAACACTAAACAAAACAGAAAACACTAAATAAACACCAAAACACTAAAACAATAATTAATGTTGGTCTTGTCTATTGCACAATGCATAATAATGCACAAAGTGAACGACTTTGCTGTGCTCATGTTTTTTATGATATATTAATGAAAACACTAGTAAAACTTGCACCAAAATCAATATCGGGATTTGCCAGACTGAGTCAGACAAAAATAGCAAACTATACTCATAGTTTCGGTTTAGAAGTACATAAATAATACCAATAATATTATAGCAATTGATACGAAAATGGTCCAGGTAAGGCGTGTAAGACATGGGAGGCCTTTGGATCCCTACCAACCAAAATTCTCTTATTTTTGAGCATTTACTTTAAATTCCATTTAATTTTGTAAGCTTGTTGAAATAAAACTTTAAGGTAACAGAAAATTACAAGCTAAAGTTGTCACAATTAGAAGATATTTAAGCTCACCTAGGATAATGATTTTCAGGCATCAATTGGACAATTAAACCACATTTGAAGAGAGTGATCACCAATCAGGGGGACACAGTAAAGGACCCGTCAATACAAAAAAAAAACACGTATACCCCCTCCCTAGATTTTGAAAAATACATTTTTCCCTCCCCCTAAATTTTTGGAAATAATGCTACTGTGATTAAGCAGTTAATGCCTAGGAATCCATAACAACAGGTGAGGTCAAACACCATCTTCTATTTATGTCCAACAATCAGGAGGTGCAAGAAATTACCTTGCCTTGTTAGATATCAATTGGGCGACAGAAAAAAGCCTGTAGGTCGGTGATCTGGAGCAAGAATGTCAGGACATTTTAAAGTTGATCAGGATTGAAAATGTTCAGTGATTATAACGGTCATGCAAGCTTAGTTGAATAGTTACAGCAGCCTGCTCCCAAAAAAAATTACATTTTTAATGTATAAAATTCACCTCGTTATTGGAGTTTTTTATTTTATTTAAATAATGTTATAAAACATATTTAATGATCCACGCCGTTTTCACTATTCTTGAGAATATTTATCCGAAGGCTCCTAGTAAAGTTTTCGGCAACATTTACAGACCAGTAAGCTCTGTACTGTAGCGCGTTATTGTTGTTTTACCTTTGTCTAGGCCTAGTTTTTGGAGCTCGGCTCCCCCTGGGCCTAGTCAAATAAATACATGTATATGTGAATAATAAATGGTTGATTGAACGTGAGAACGAGCCCAAACTTTGTTACACTAGTTGAGAAATCTCTTCATTTAAAAACAATACAACAGTATATAATTTACATTACAGTAATTTATTCAATAGCTAATTTTTTTAAAAATTATAACAATTTCCCCTATGGCCGCAGAGTTGATTGACGCTCGGCAATTGATTGTAGTTGATATCATATCAATCATATCATATTATATATCATATCATATCATATTATATCATATTATATCATATCATATCATATTATCATATCATATTGATGTAGTTGATTTACATATCAACATAGCACGGGTTTGGCTGCATTAGGTGCTCAAATTCCAATGATTTGGAAAAACAATAATTGGAATTCAGTTTTAACTAATTCCTGATACCACACAAGCACAACAAAAATTAGAAAAAAGAAGTAAAAAGGATGCAAAACAAAGCCAGAGGCAAAACTGAAAAAATACAAGTCGAGATCTCTGCTCAACAGTTCTCAGGGCGGAAACAGCAATAAAAATTCAGAAAGAAAGCCGAAGACATTATAAAAAGAAATATCTTAAAAAGAAACACTAAAAATAAGTTAAGATGAGCCACTTCCTCAAGCAATGGTGAAAAGGCAACTTGATAGAAAAAAAAGGAATTGGATGGTAATTTAAATTAGGGGTTTATTTTAGGAATAAACAAACTCCCAATTAAAAGTCTGATTACCACTCGCCAAGTTTTTTTTTTTCTTCAGTTATATTTTCCCCGGACTTGAAAAATCCTTTTTTTTAAGTGTTTTTAAGGTTTGCCTTTTTATATTGTCCTGTGGACTTCTAGGTTTGAATGGGCTGTAGTTCTTTCCTTGGAGGCGGTTGATTGGAGGCTCGACCGAAATGTTTGCATTATTCTCTATTTCTGAATAAAAACGTGATTCTTTCCAGTCTTTCTAGAAGAATTTTCAAAAAAAAGATAAGGACTCATATAAATTAAGTATCTAAAAAATATTACTATGTCCAATCTTCACCAGCATATATATGGGAATATTTAGTTAATTATTAAGACAATTCGCCTGATATACATGAAAAATTTCCAACTTTGATCTGAACACGAAGTAAACTAAAAGGGTTAACCCTGAGAACCAGACATTTTCATCACACAAGACGATACTCTCCTGTCAAAACGAAGTTCAGCTACTTTCAGAACCTATATTTAAGCTCAGTTTTTACTTCCTATAGTGGAAATAGTTGCTATTCTGAATCTCAGTATTAACTAATCTATATACAATAAGGCATCAAAAATCAGCCACAAACCGAGTCAGTCACGTATGATTGAATTTTTTTTTTAGGGGGGGGGGGTGAGGTTCTATTAAAAAAAAAGATTTAGATAAAAAATATGGAAGTTCATTGTGGATACTATCCAAATCGTGTGGTACTCGAAGGCATCTAAACCAAAGCTATACAAATAAAACGTCGAAAATTGTTCGACATTGCACAGACATACAATGATTGCTACTGCAAATGCACATAGCCAAAAATTCCAAGGAGGAGCATTAAGTTTTCAAGTTTGTAAGATCAGATAGATATATTTATTGTTTCACATGGCCAAAAAAGCCCCTAGCTCACGACGTGACTGGCTTCTCTTGTTTACAGATACCTAGTCCTCTTGGATCCCAACAGATATTTACCAAATCTGGAACATCCCACCAGCATTGGAAAGTCTCCCCAAGAATAGGATTGTATGGCTTCTTAGCAACTTCAGATCGACGTCCAGCATGGAAAGCAGATAAATACCACCGGACAACTTGAATCATTCTTTCACGGGGGCTCTTGAAGTCAGCTATCCTAAGATAAAAAAAGGGGGGTAAAAAGCGCATTGCAAATTAAAATCAATTTTAGAAACCAAACTAAAGGAAAATCATTGTTCTCAGCAGAACTGTCCGTATTCTGATAAACTATGAAAAGTTGTAACATAATTTCATGAATCGAAAAATAAAAAATAGGGACTTTCCTTGTTGATCAAGATGGAGGACTGTGATTCTCCTACATGGGGGTTTATGAATCAGCTTCAAGTAGCAAGCCTTCTTCACTTGTCAGTTGTTGTTTTTTTTAAATGCATTTTGAATTTTCTTTTCTAGAGTTTGTTCTTTACCAGGTTGCATCTGATGCTGCAACTACAATTTTCAACACTTAACAAAGGACCCAGGTGGCGAAAGAAGTCACATGAAGTGAAAGGGTCTCAGCAGCAATTTACTACATGTAAGTAACTCATCTCCATGATGAATTCTATATTATTTTTGCTAAATTTCAAGTTTCGAGATTGAACACTTTAGCTATCTAATAATGTCGCAAACAAAGAATAAGACAGGCGTTTACACATAATTTTCTTTAGTTACTGTAATCCTTCCTCACATTAATTTTTTTCTTCATTGCTTTTAATATTCTATTACCAGCAGATGGTAATAATAATTTGACACTATTTCACATCATGAAGTATCTAATGCACTCTAATTTCTTAGGAAATACGTCCTTCGGACACTGAAATATCAAACTAGGTTTTGACAAAAGAATGCCTGACGTCAAAGCTAGTCAAATTAGAATAACTTCAATGATTCATTTGTCATTATTGCCTTTGTTTTGAACATTGATAAGCATTTTTGGGCGAGGAATAAAAATATACTATAACATTTGTTTTCTTAATAGTATTAGGCCATGTCAGTTAAATTTGACACATTTTCTTTACTTATACTTTGACAATAAAAAGGACATGTTCACATTGGTACGCACATGGTGGTATCTGCACTGAATTCAGACGAGTACTTTAAAAAACTGACGTTTAGTTCAGTGATATCCAGCCTTCAGCCCGATATTTGATTCCCACGTGGATGGCTCAAGGAAAGGCCAACATGAAGCAAGGAATTGAATAAAAGCAGATTTTAAAGCTGTTATGTTAGTAAAATACTGAAATATTAATTTACGACTACAAGATACTAAAATGTTACCTCTAAAATGAAATATAAAAAAAGAAGCACAAATGCTTACAGCAGAAACACTACATAAAGCAGCTTTATTAGCAAGTTTTTCACCCTTTAAAAGAGTAAATAGAACAGGCAGCAACTGCAACCTTTTTTTGTCATTGAAGATCTATGACGTTATTTTTTGTTCATTGTTTTTTTTTTGCAGACCAGCTTATAATTTTATTTTATTACTTTTTTATACATTAGACTGGGCACGAGAGGCAACAAAGAAATATCAACAAAACAAAAGAGAATTATAGGTGGATGCTAATTGGTGGAACTGAAACGTTGGCACGTATATTATGACATCACTATACATCCTCTATATTAAATCATCTATATCTCATCCTCTATATTAAACTCTGTGTTACTTAGAATTGGGAAGCTGCATAACTACTTTAGTCTTGAAAAGTTGGTACTACTAATCAATCTGTTTTTAGCTGTTAAATAATATAAAGAAAACAAGGACTAGAAGCGAAACTGTGAATTATACAGTATACACTGGTTGTCATTATGCACTGATGAACTGTAGATACATCAAGCATGTGGACTTTCAAATTTTTTAAAATGGATAAGCAGCAAGCAAATCCTCCTGAAACTGACAGTAGGAGTGTCGATTCTTCTGAATATGACAGTTTGGATTCTCCTCAGACTGACAGTAACAGTCCAGTGATAGTGATTGATGATGACACAATCAGTGCTAGTGACTCTACCGTTAGCGAAAGTTCGTTTTTTTCTACTAATTCAAACACCAGTTCAGATTCAGAGCATGAAGTGGAGGCTAGGGTCCCTTCTACAAGAAAATTTATTGAAAAGAAATTGTCCGAAAAGGAAATTGAAAGTATTGAAACAATCAAAATTACAGAAGAGCAAATTAAGAAAAACCTTGAGTTTTCTGTTTGTTTGGAAGACTATAAGCTAAGAGAAAATGTCAATAAACTTTCATGCTCCCATTTATTTCATAACAAATGTGTTATTCCTTGGCTAAAATTGCATGGTACATGTCCAGTCTGTCGTGAATCACTTACTGAAGGAAAACGTCATCGATTTCGTGTTCATGAAAATTTTTGATTTAATTGTCACTTTATTCGATATCTTCGACGTCACATATCTTTTAGGAGGAGTTATAACTTGGGCAATTGAAAGAAGGTTGGATGGTTGAAAGAAGGTTGGATGACTGAATAAGGGTTGGATGATTGAAAGAAGGTTGGATGATTGTAAGAAGGTTGGATGATTAAAACAAGGTTGGGTGATTGAAACAAGGTGGGGGAATTTTCTTTTTTGTTTAATGATCAATGATTCATGTATTTTTTTTTTATTAAAGAGGTTAGAGGCTATCTATTTTGCTTTACTTAAGATAAAATTAGTTTTTTTACTTTAATTAATATGAAAATATTAACGGAGAAATATTTTCTATTGAACCACAAACCCTTATATGTTTTTTTCGGCACGTGAGTTTTTTTTTCATTCATCTGTTTGTGAATGTTAAAAATAAGAAACAGCATTACAAATTAGGAATTTACCTTGGAAAAATCACGAATTTACCTTAAGAAAATATCTGGATGGGCGAAAAAGTCTGCATACATTTCTAGTAAAGATCGTCTCTCAAGAACAAACGTAGGGAGGGTCACTTTGGTCAAGTCCATACCGTACTTCACTTGGGACACAAGATGAGCAATGACAGATCTACGACTTCCCAGCAAAACATTATCTTCATCATCACCTTCTTCATATATTGCATCTATGTTTATGTCTTTGGTAGTTAAAGGTGAAATGGCAGTACCATTCACAGATTCTGTAGCTAAAACTTCTCTGTGGACTCCGGACTCCGCTTCATTAATCATCGGTGTTGGCCTTGAATCATAAATAATGATATATTTTATATTATATAATTTGAACTCAAGGGCCAGACAAACGTAGCTTTTTTCGGCAGTGATCTACAAAATCAGCGCCGAATTGCAAAGAAAAGGGCAGCGATTTGAGCTTAAATTTTTTTTTCTAGTTTATGGTCCCAACTTAAAAAAACAGCGCCAAATATTATCGCGATAATAAAAAAAAAAATAAAAAAATCATCAATTTTTTCCTCGTCTTCAGCAGGAAAATCAAAAGTACTAAATAATAATAATGAAAACAAAACATTTAACAATAAAACAACTTCATAATTTAATAATCAAAAAATTCATAACTTAAATAAAACGTTTTTAATTCAATAAAAATAAAAATAAACAATAAAAAGAACTTAATAATAATAACAAAAGAACAAAATAATAAGTTGAGATCAATCATGTAACTATTGATAAATTGCAATTGACTACCGGTATCCATGATGTTTAAATTTGAAAATTTCGCACAAAGGGTACTGTTTTTGTACCGCTAACCGATAAGAGATTAACGGGAAAGTAAAGTTTTTGTCCTCTTGGTGACAAATGGAGATACATACTTGGAAGGATTACAACAAGTTTCGGAAAATTCGTAAGGTGTTGAAAGCTGGGTTTGATTGGGAAAGCCTGGGAGAGAGTTTCAGATCTGTCCTTTTGACTTTCTGAGGAATTCAGCCCCTGTTGCCAGTTCCCTTTCAGTTCCGAGATGATAGTCATTTCCCTCAACCCATAATGTTGGCCAGTTGTGACTATCATACCGAGGTATAGCCTTTCCAAGCTACGATTCATGGGAGGTACTCTTCCACTACCAGTCACTACATGTCTCCCCAAACTTTTACTCTTTAGCCCCATACCCCATCTATACCCTGTGCTGGTATCGACATATATTCCCTCCATGACTGTCCTATAGAATGGGACCCAGAAGGAGCTTAGTCATGTTTCCCTCGTATTTGTGCACCATTGCCCTGTACCTCAGTCGTTGCTGCATACCTTTGTAGTTTTACACAAAGGTATAGATTTGTTTCTACTGTTGGAGTTAAGAGGCTAGTTGAGCCAGTCCATATCGATGTCTGGTATCGTCCAGTATACCAGGGCCCAATTTCCGTTTCTATCAACTGTAAATGTAAGAGGTGAAGGAATTTCATATATAAGCATACTACAAACCCCTGATAATTGATGACCCAGAACCCTAGACATGGTTGTCCCTTTTTCATTTTTCAGTGGATTGGTGTGTGTATGAACCCCTCCCTCGGGCAACGCCTGAGCATTACATGACTATATTAGCACGATTATTTTCCACAAATCTCGTTGATTCCCTTCTTTGAAACCTCAACCCTGGTTGCGATGGTTATACAGTCCGTTATCCCAATTGTTTTACATCGGAGACGTGTTGGATGGCAGTAGAAACTCAGCCAAGCTGTTCTGGAACTTCAGTGGACATTGGTCAGAGATTGAAAACTAGAAGATTATTGTACATTTTAAATTTTGTGTTCCCTTTTTATTCTTTGCGATGCTGACGAGTGGGGTGGTGAGGCGGCCAATTGTCTTAGGAGGGAGGTGTTGGGCCCGCAGCCCTAATTGCCAAATAAATGTCCTGGTTCTCCTGTATATATGCATACACATATATACTACTTTTACCAGTGATTTAAATGTGTTAATTTTTCAAGGTCGAGTTTGAACTAGGAAACAAGCTGGCTTATAGTATTAATATTTCTGTATGAGTCATCATACTAGCTGACTTATTTTATCATTGACTTTCTTTCCGGATATTGTCTATCTGAGTTTTACATGGTTATGCTTTGTATTGGTTGGCGTTTCCTCTGGCCTGTAAGAGACTTTATTTTTTTTGTGTGTTTAGGTTTTATAGTTAGTTAAAGAAAAGTCCTAAAATAGTTTATATAAGTCAACATTCAAGTGAGTTAGTTAGGAGATCAAAATTTGTGTTGTTCTGACACTTTGGTCAATACAAGTGAGTTATATTTTCTAAGCCTGCTTTTGGTTATCCCCTAACCCGGTTAGGGAAAAGGGAAGAAAGTTTAGATGAGTTTATAATACATGTTTAGAAGTAGCACCTACATTTACACACCCGTAATATATATTTTCCCCTCCCAGTATAATAACCTCCATTTTATTGAAGAACCTCTGCCTGAGTTAGGTATTTTCTATGGATTTCTTCGGTTTCACTTTTGCTTTACATTTCAATAAGAACAGCTCATGTTTAATTCTAATGTCTGTCATTTTTAATATCTAATATCTCTAATAACATCTTTAATATCTAATGTTTGATTACTGTCTCTATTGTTTAATTCTAATATCTAACCCTCAGGAAATTCTCCATTTTGCATAACTTCTTGTTATTGTAGCACAGTGTTTATCAGACATGCGTCACAAATGCCTTCCGATTTCCACATAGTTCATATCGAACGGTTTCCAAGCTTCATGAGCTGAATTCTAGTCTCGTATTTGTAGTTGAGTAACTTTAAAAATGCTTGAATGCTAACTTAGGCAAAGGGTCACAATATTGCTTTTCATTTTAAAAGCAAAAAATGTTCAAATTAGAATTATTTGCTTAATTGGATAGTTAGATGCAAATGCCACTTAACAGAAGAACGTGCATCAGTCTCTAAAGGAGCCAAATTAAAAACTGTTTATTGTCAATTACATAATTTAAATACTTCTTCTAAGAATAGACATGGTGATCTTTGAAAATTTTAACTTGTCTCATTAAGAAACCAACATTTGTAACCATTCCTAGTAACTAAATTATCTTGAATGAAACGAACTAGCCAGGAATGTCCTTTAGAAAGGAATTCAATTTTAAATAAAACATAAAACATGAGAGATAGACAGAACTATTATCAGTGCTGCTATTAAAAACTCAAAGCTGCAGCAAGTTGCATAAAGCCAATATGGCTGTACACATTTTCGTTTGACCCTGTGTGGATGGCCAAAAGCCAAAACTTGTCAATCTTTCACCATTATCAGTATTTCACTACTTTTTTTTCACTATAGGCCTAAAAAGTGGCATCAGACCAATTTTTGTGCAGATTAGTGTTGGACATATAAACATGCAAACAAGTAACTAAAACTATGGGTATTCATAGTTTTGAATACCCATAGTTTGAATTACTAGGGCTTTTCAGAAGGATGCACGTTAGGAAAACAATTCTTGCTTCATAATTTACAGAAAAATTATAGTTAATATATCTTGAAGGCACCAACTGCCCATCCCTAATTTTCAAATATGTAATCCAAGTTATACATTTTTTATGCATTACTCTTGTTTCAGCTTAATACCCATAAATTGATTGAACACTGACAAAATCAAGAAATATAAAAACAGAAGGGACAAACAAGAGGAATGTTAATGGCTTAAAGCCAAAGGGCAAATTTTAATACATTTATAAATTTTTTATTCAATTTTATTATGATGAATAAATGCCTGTGGATTATATAACTTTCACAAAATAGAAGATGAATCAAATAGTAAGTTTTTAACCAATATTTTAATCCTTTTCTATAGCTATAGATTAGGGGAAAATTTTGGCTCCTCATTTCTCTTTTCCCACAACTGTATTAAGTGGCGTGCCCCAGGGCACTATTCTTGGACCAACACTTTTCAACTTCTATGTTAACAAATTACCCACCCTTCTTTCAAATCTTACTACCCTTTACGCTGATGACTCAAAACTAGTTGGAAAAGCGGGTACTCCCTCTGACCAGCAATCAATTCAAACAGATCTTGATAGTCTAGAAAGATAGGCTAACATGTGGCTTCTGACTTTCAATGTTGACAAATGCCATGTAATTCATTTTGGTAAAAATAACAAGCATCATAAGTATTTCCTTCAAGACAACTTCCTTTCTGCTGTTTCTGATGAAAGAGATCTTGGGGTTATTGTAGATCACCAATTAAAGTTTAGCAGCCATGCTAAGTCTGTTTCATCTTCTGCAAATAAAACCCTTGGTATCATAAAAAGAACCATCTCCAGCCAACACCCTAGAGTTCTTATGAAGTTATATAAGGTGCTTGTGTGTCCACGCCTGGAGGTTGGAATGTCATTGGCAGCCCCTTTCTTCAAAAAAGATAGGAAGTTACTTGAGGATGTCCAGCGTCGTGCCACTAAGATGGTTACCAACATGAATAAATTTCCATATGAAGAAAGACTACATCGTTTGAAGCTGGCAATGCTGACATACCAACGGAAAAGGGGTGACATTATTTTAACCAAAAAAATCCTCTCTAAAAATACCCTTCCCGGTCTCTTTGCACAGCCCTTGCATTCTGGTACTAGAGGACATTATTTGAAGCTCTTCATGCAGCATTCACCAAGTAGACATAGAAGCCACTTCTTCAGCCAAAGAATCATCAATATGTGGAACCAGCTCTCTGAAGAAACAGTTTCTGCTACTTCAATTGACATGTTCAAGTCCCACCTTGATAGGGAATGGCTCTGCCAGGAGTTCCTTTACAATTGGGAAGCTGCAGAGTCCTCCACAAGAGTCTAATCTAACAGCCACAATCTACACCAAACAAATTCTTTTTTTTTCTCATGGAGCATCACAAGGATGGATAATCCTTATATTGCTCCAAGCTGTGATTTAAGGTAATCATATCACATACTCTTTAAGGATCCATAAAGAATCTAAAAGTCAATATCTAAGTAGCCTAAAGTGATGATTAGTCTTAGGCCTACATTCAGAAAGACCATAAAAAGGCAATCAATAGTAGGCCTATGTTCACCTAATTTGTAGCTAAGTTATGGAAAGATATACAAATTTAGCCTTTCCTTTGAAGTGATCAACATCTAAAAAATTACTGAAAGAGATCCTGAAAAACGTTTAATATATATTTTCTACATAGGTTATTATAAAGTAGGCAAACTATAACTTTGTTCCTACTATAATTTTTATGTTTTCCTGCAAAGTTTACTATAGCCTATAGCCTAATTTGGGGCTATGTCAGTTCCAATGAAAGCATGGGAAAAAATTCTTACTATAGGAAGGGCCATATTAGGAAAGATGGTAAAATTCTATTTAATTAACTTCTTGCTATCTCAGAAAGGGTTTAGGTTAGGAAAATGAAACTTTGAGGGATGGGTCTACAGGCTAAAGTATGTCCTGGGAAGGTTTTTTAAAGTACCCACCACTACTTCTTCTCTGTCTTGAGGGCCCTGAAATTTGCCTACATAATAGGTCTATACCTATTGAAATTTTGACAAAACAACATTTTACCTTAATTTTCAGTTACCAGTTGCTTATTATCTGCCTTTAGTTCTGAAAATGTAATTCTTGTTATTTGAGTAGGATTTTGAGCCATATCAATGTTCTTATTTCAAAATTTAGGAAATGTGTTTGCCTATCTTTAAAGCCTTATTAATTGGGATTGAGCAAAGTTATGAAGCTGAAAAAAAAATGTTGTACTTCAATTAAGCATAAGATCTATTTTGAAAGATTTCACATCTATAACACACATATTTTTAAAGGTCATCAAAGGTCAGGGCCCTCTAGAGGGAGGAGTGGAGGTAGTTGCTTCAAAATATGTTCCATGGACATGCTTTAGTCTGTAGATTCATCCCCAAAAGTTTCATTTTCCTAACCTAAACCCTTTCTGAGATAGCAAGAAGTCAATAAAATATAATTTTACCATAAATATTTCTAAACAGAGATTCAATTGTGCTAGGCTAACTCTTTTGTCATTAGCCAATGAGCTAGTATTTACTTCAACAGAATAATCTTCTGGCAGCTCAGTATATAACTATTTACATTGTTACTGTCTGTTCAAAAGGGAGGGCACTGTCCACTATTGTGGTTACAGTTATTTAGCCCTACCCTAACTAACATTCACATAGTCAAGCCTATGTCATAACATACATCTCTGTACGCTTCGTAGCCATCAATTCAAGTTCCTTTTCTGTTTGTGGCCCAATAAACACTTCATTTTCTGATGGATCTACGAAGCCTACGCTGGAAACTTCACGATATTCTCTTTTATTTTACATTTTCAAAGCAATCTCGTATTCAAATTTAAATTATTTGCTTAATTTAACTATTCTAAGCTGTGTTGCCAAATATGGAAACGATACGTTTTAGTTCGAAAGATGAGACCCTTAACAGGTTGAATCACAAATTAGTTTTCATTTGGCTCATTAGGAAAATCCTATTTTTCACTATTCCTGTGTCAATAAATTTTAAAGAGCAATCAAATTAACTAGTGATGAAAAATCTCAATAAATTGACACATTCATTTTTAATGATCAATAAATTAAAACACGCAATTTGAAAGCTAGATGAAACTATTATAAAGGCTATAATGCTTTTCTGCTGCACTAGGTCAAAAGAAATCAATACGGCTGCACATGCTCTCCCTCAATCCTAATCCCTTCTAAGCTTTATTTCGTACGTGCTTCGATTGAGTTTTAAACAGTGTTGGGTCAAGCACCCCAAAAAAGTATTTGAGCTTAAGTACCAAGTATACAACTAAAAATGTAATAGTATCGGTAATAAGTACTCGAAGTAAATTGTACTTAAGTACATGGCTTAAAGGTTTTTTGCATGGTAAAGATTATGGTTAGGTAGTTAGGAGAGAAACTAACCCCATTAAGAGTTATTAACATTGATTTGAAAAGAGGAATAAGGAAAATGGAGCTCGGTTCTAGTATCTTGCATGCATCATCAATCAGAATGCTTGATTGATAGTGTCAAGAAAGATATGGAAGTCAAAATTAACAAAATATTAGCTTTACATGTCAGTTTAATTATGGTCAAAAAGCGGAAACTGATTTAGTAACAGGACAATGCTTTTCCTGTTTGCATAACAGGATAGCCCCCCCCCTAGTGATTTATCACTATTTCTAGTGATTTTTTATGTTGCCTAGTGATTTTTTTCTGACTAGTGATTCTTGTTCTAAAGATAATGATTTTCCCCTAAATCTAGTGATTTTTCACATTATGGCACATACATTTATATATAATTTTCAAACTGAAAAAAAGAAATCATTGAAAAAGAATATAGGACTTAATGATTTTTATGATGGATTAATAATATAACTACGTGGATGAAACTGATCGCATTTCGATGATTTAAATCAGTTGGGAGTAAGGGGTAGGGGGTATCTATTCTGGGAATCCTTTAATATTCTTAATCTTTACTTTTAAAAGCTAATAGAAACTCCAATAATGTTTCAAATTCTCTTAAATTTAAATTATTTTCAAATTCTATTCTTTGAGTTTTTGGATTTATGTGCCAATATATCCTACAGTTTGTGTTAACGAACTACAAAACGGAGCAACAATAGTAACTGAAACTAAAAATGAATTTCTGATATCAGTTGATATATCATTGGCTTATTATGTTGATTCCAGATATATAAGATTCATTAAGCTTAGTATTACCCATAAGAGGCTAAGAAACTGCGAAACTTTTTCTGATTTTTGAAAGAAGGAGGAAACATCCACTAAAAGTTAAAAGATTTTAATTAAAACCAAACCATCAGATTGGCCTATCAGATAAGCCAACTATGGAGGTTTCAAGTCCCTATGTGCAAAAGTGTTGAATTTTGTATTATTTGCTAAATGAAAAACCACGTATGAGCGTTAATTTTGTTGTTTCTTTGCCAAGGGACGATCATATCGAACCAAAGGTCCTAGACCATTGAAAGAGGCCTCATTTGAACGGAAATTTAAAATTTCTGGTGTCTCTTTTATTTATTCAAAATTCGAATAAAAAACCAATAAAAAAACACACATAACACCAATAATAATGAAGATCCTAGAAGCGAACTCGTTAAGGACCATAACAAAAAAAAATTGAAAATGAAGAGGAGTGAAAAAAAAAGAAAAGAGAAAACATGGGTAATTAAAACAAATTGAATAAACATTTAGAGAATTATATATAAACATTTTGGTACATTGTTATATAGTGTGCGAAAACTTTTGGATAGCTTGACACTGGAGGGTATTAAATGCCATTGAAGTATAGATTTATAAATGGGGAATCGTTGGGCGGAACTAGAGACACGCTTGGGGACAATGAAGGAACGGTTGGATGAATGGAAACAATGGCCTTCAGTATTATTACTATTAAAATAAGATAATAAGTGGAGAGGAAGATTTTTATGGTAAGCGTAGTTGTGCAAGGGATAGATTAAATTTTTGATGATATGTTCAAAAGGGATAATACCAAAATCGGGGTACACGTCCTGGGTGGAATATAGTCGGGGTAACCAAAAAACTTCTTTGACGGCACGGTTTTGGGCAGATTTTCATTTATTGATAACTGAAGGATAAGTATTGCCCCAAACAGATCCGCAGTACGAGATATATGGGTAAATCAAAAAGTAATAAAGGGCGACAAGGATATCGGGAGGAAGAAAATAATTCACACGATTAATCATACTTACCTGTCGCAAGATTATGGCTCTGATATAGGACACATGTGTTGTAAATGATAGGGAGGAGTCTATGTGGACACCAAGAAACTTGGCAACTTCGACCTGCGGGAGGAGATCGGTAGAATATTTTAGGCCAAGTGCTTGTTGAGCTTCATTTTGTTTGTAAGGGGTTTGAAATAATACAACATGACTTTTCTTGCTGTTAATGGTCACGCAGTTAACGAGACACCACTCCTGTACTCTATTTAGAAGGGTTTGAGTAGAGGTGACGACCGATGGTAAAATAGGACTCTTTACTCTCTACTCAAAATCACCAGGTACTCTCTTTTTTTTGAAATCATATTCATAGTTTAACCTAGAATCAATGAAAGCAATATTGAGTGACATCATCGAACCTGTTTGAAAACACACTATAATTGTGAGATGATTTGTTTGTAATTTGTATTCATGCCTGTGTAATGTTAGACAAGGAAAATCCATAGGTACAATTTAAAGCCTTAGGTATCCAATTTCGCCGTTTACACAATTCAGAAATCGAACATTACGATTAAGTTTTGTTTAACTTATTATAAATTTAAGTTGGAAAAGAAGTATTTTTGCTGTGCCTTTATCTGTATTCCAATTATTCATATTGTAATCTACTTTATTTATTGGTATTTTAATTCTTTTATTATTAATGTTCGGTATTTTATTCTTTACAACAACATATGAAGAAAGAGGATGTGGGTTGTTTGTTTGAAGTCTTATAAGTGCATCAGCAATTCTGTCGCTGACAGACGCAAGGATCAGTTTTCAAGTTTGTATACAAAGAGGCTTTGGTTAACTATAATTTGAATGTAACTTTTATATTTTATTTAGTGGATTACAACTCAAGTTTGATATTATATACCCATCTTTACCAAACAAATCAAGTACTCAGAGTATGTATGTTATATTAAATATCCTTCCAGCTAACCAGTTTTTAATGTATTAGTCAATTCTGTTTGTTATTCAGTATCGGAAGAAGGCATTGCTTGTGTATTTCTATGAGCCTGTGTAATCACAGTATGGAATAAGTTTGGTTAAAATTGTAGTCTATCTCTTCCCCTATCAACACTAAAAAATAAAATTAAGGAATGCCTAATAGAGGTGAAATTTGTTAATAAGTATGTGAATGTGTACACATATGCATCTATATATTGTCATATGTATCAGTAAGTGCTTGTACATACATCTGTAGGTCTCTTTTGCACGGCATGTTTTGTGAGCATGTCGGCATGCTTTTCCTCTGTTGATGAGTTGAATAAAGTTAATAAAATTTGGGATTTGTTTTTTGGTGGGTTGAGGGATCTGGAAATGAGAATTAACTATTATTTTGAGTTGTATTTTTAAGGGTAACTTGAAGTAGAAAATTAAAGATTTTGGCTCATATGTATATATATATATATATATATATATATATATATATATATATATATATATATATATATATATATATATATATATATATATATATATATATATATATATACATATATATATATATATATATATATATATATATATATATATATATATATATATATATATATATGTTTGTTTATTTTTTTCCCAGGGGTGATCGTATTGACTCAGTGGTCCTACAATGTCGCGAGAGGGCTCATTATAACGGAAATTAAAAGTTCTAGTGCTCCTTTCAAGTGACAAAAAAAAATTGGAGGGCAGCTAGGCCCCATCTCACGCTCATTTTTCCCCCAAGGTCACCGGATCAAAATTCTGAGATAGCCATTTTATGCACCATAGTTAAAAAACCTATTAACTATGTCTTTGGGGCCGACATACTCCCCCAAAGTCCTCGTGGGAGGGGCTGCAAGTTACAAACTTCGACTAGTGTTTACATATAGTAATGGTTATTAGGAAGTGCACAGACGTTTTCAAAGGGATTTTTTTGTTTTGGGAGAGGGGGCGGGAGAATTTGAAAGGGGATTACGTGGGAGGATCTTTCCATGGAGGAATTTGTCATGGGGAAAGAGAATTTCAATGAAACGGGCGTAGGATTTCTAGCATTATTAAAAAAAATAAAAAATAAATATGAAAAGTTTTCATATTTTTATATAAATATGAAATATACACACACACACATATATATATATATATATATATATATATATATATATATATATATATATATATATATATATATATATATATATATATATATATATATATATATATATGTGTGTGTATATTTCATATTTATATAAAAATATGAAAACTTTTCATATTTATTTTTTATTTTTTTTAATAATGCTAGAAATCCTACGCCCGTTTCATTGAAATTCTCTTTCCCCATGACAAATTCCTCCATGGAAAGATCCTCCCACGTAATCCCCCTTCAAATTCTGCCCCCTCTCCCAAACCAAAAAAATCCCTTTGAAAACGTCTGTGCACTTCCTAATAACCATTACTATATGTAAACACTAGTCGAAGTTTGTAACTTCAGCCCCTCCCACGAGGACTTTGGGGGAGTATGTCGGCCCCAAAGACATAGTTAATAGGTTTTTTAACTATGGTGCATAAAATGGCTATCTCAGAATTTTGATCCGGTGACCTTGGGGGAAAAATGAGCGTGAGATGGGGCCTAGGTGCCCTCCAATTTTTTTTTGTCACTTGAAAGGAGCACTAGAACTTTTAATTTCCGTTATAATGAGCCCTCTCGCGACATTGTAGGACCACTGAGTCAATACGATCACCCCTGGGAAAAAAATAAACAAAAAAAATAAACAAACACAGATCCGTGATGTCTTCTGGCAAAAAATGCAAAATTCCACATTTTTGTAGATAGGAGCTTGAAACTTCTACAAGTAGGGTTTTCTGATACGCTGAAACTGATGGTCTGATTTTCTAAAATAAGGCAAACTTTCTAAGGCTCGTAACTTTTGACGGATCAGACTAAACTTAATAAAACTTATATATTTAAAATCAGCATTAAAATACGATCCTTTTGATGTAACTATTGGTATCAACATTCTATTTTTTAGAGTTTCGGTTACTACTGAGCCGGGTAGCTCCTTACTACAGTTCGTTACCACGAACTGTTTTATATTAACGATCTGTTATTGTTACCTGGCATTAAACAATAAACTGTATCAAAAATATAGCTCGATCCTACCTTCTAGGGCTATTATAAAGAGTGATTGAGAAGGATGGATTTCGTTTTACAGATATGGGATGATTGGTTTGCTGAAAATTGCGCTTTTTGGCTGTCTAATTAGGACTAGTGGAAAAACAGGACGTTCTCGAATGGGGTAGCAAGAAGTCACAAGGAAAGTTTTAATGAAATTTTCTAGGAAAGTTAGAAAGTCACAAGGAACTTCGGATGGGAAAGGCAACTTTTAGGTCAAATGTTCAAATTTTCCAAATTGTTCTGCAAGTGAAAATAGGGAAGATAGTGTATTTTGAAGAAAAAACCGAAACTCTTAAATATCTTCCCTGCCAGTATATATATTTGTAGTATATGTATGTAATTTGTAGTAATTATATTGATTTTAAAAATAGATTTAAAATCTTAAGCCAAAAATTGATATCAAGAGGTTTTTCTGCAAATAAATTAACTTGGCAATTTTAAAAAATTTAGTTTTCATTATAACGAACTTTTAAATAAATATTAAAAGAATTATCGGGAAATACTTAAAGAAATTTTCAACTAATTTCGGAGGTTCGAGAAATGATGACGCAGCGCCATTTATTTTGAAATGAGTTTCTAATAGAGTGGATTTTTTAAAAAAATAGCCACATGGTAAAGATGAATTCTATAATTGTTTAGTTCATTCAGGTTTTTTGCAATGTGTTAATATTTGTGATTTGGTAAAATTTATCATATTTAGTTTACCTATTGTTGCTAAAAAGAGGGATATATTAACAGGATAAGCTTGTTTTGGTGTTACTTGGTTGTTTTACATTTCCTTTTTTTTTCATAGGCATGTATTTTGGGGGTGATACCTGACACGGGGATGCCATGGATATTCTGTGGTAGCCACAACACTTGGCTGGGTAGAGAATTTGATGTGGCGAAACCCTGTGGGCGGGTGTGTTCTCCTGATGAGCCCTTGTGTTGGGTTGTTGCCTCTGAATTATTTGTCTTTATTGTTTCTATTGTTTGGTGAATGACGACTTATGCTTGTTAACGACGTGACTGCCTGTCCATGGATTGTTCTTTGTGGTTGATTGTGTATGGATATGCTGTTTGGCCTGTGTGGATGGGTGGGGTTGGGGCCTCATTCAAGTGCTGGTCTGTATTGGTCACTGGTTTGGGAAAGCAGTTTTTATTTTCTCCTTCTGTCTCTTTCATGTGTTTTTTTTTTTTTTTGTGTGTGTTTGTGCTGTTGCA